>NW_027224555.1:0-13403 GCF_023699985.2 Odocoileus virginianus | reverse complement strand
GGGCATCCACCCCGTTTCTCCCCTCTACCCTCTCCCAGAAGGCTCTGCCTCCTGGGACGTTGCAGTGTGGAGACAGCCCCTGCCAGCACCTTTCCCACCCAGTAGGCCTCAGCTGAGGCCTAGGCCCAGGGGAAAGGCCCTAGCGGGGCTGAGTTGGGGTAGGTGCCCGTGCATGTCTGGACACACTCCCTGCAGCCTGCCCCTTCGTGGGGCGTAGCCCTGGACGCCAGGAAGGCCTGGGCAAGGCTGGCCAAGGGCAGGGCCTCGCTGGGTTGTGCCTCTGGCCTGTGGGGCCTCCCAGCAGCACCGGCCCTCTCCTCGGCAGACCTGCCCGCCTGCCTCCAAAGGCCGTTTGGGAAGCACTCTGGCGGCTGTTCCCGCAATCGCGCACACTGCTCTGAAACCCGGGAGAAAAAGTGCTTTGGGGTGGTCCTCTCTCTGGGCCCATGGCCCCGAGCCTGGGACCAGCTCGGGGTCCACACTCCCAGGCCAAGGCCCAACTCCATTCTCACGTCTGTTCCTGCCCCTGCCCCTTCAGATAGCTCGGCTGAGCCAGAGTCTGTACAGGCAGCTCCTGGCAGCCCCAGCAGCTCCGCCTAGGGTGGAAGAGGCAGAGCCGACCTAGGGATCACAGTGGGCCTCTTGCTCTCCCTGCTCCCCTGAGGCACTGGGGCAAAGACGGCTATGGTCTCCACCCCCCCTTGCTCCCCTCTTCCTCTGCCAAAGGCTCTGCCTCCAGGGGACGTTGCAAGTGTGGAGACAGCCCCTGCCAGCACTCTTCCCACCCCAGTAGCCTCAGCTAGAGGCCTATGCCCAGGGGAAAGGCCCAAGCGGCTGAGGTGGGGTAGGTGCCCGAGCATGCTGGACACACTCCTGCAGCCTGCCCCTTCGTTGGGGCAAGTAGCCCTGGACGCCAGTGAAGGCCTGGGCACTGGCTGGCCAAGGGCAGGAGGCCGTCGCTGGTTTGTGCCTCTGTCCTGTGGGGCCCTCCAGCAGCACCGGCCCCTCTCCCTCCCGGCAGACCTCCCGGCCTGCCTCCAAACGGCCGTTTGGTGAAGCACTCTGGCCGGCTGTTCCCGCAAATCGCGCACAACCCAGCAGCTCCGCCTGGGTTGGAAGAGGAAGAGGCGACCTAGGATTACCGTGGGCCTCTTGCTTTCACTGCCCCCCTGAGGCAGCTGGTGCAAAGAGGGCTTGGGCATCCACCTCGTGGCTCCCCTCTTCCCTCTGCCAGAAGGCTCTGTCTCCTGGACGTTGGCAGATGGAGAAAGCACCTGCCAGCACCTTCCCACCCAGTCGTCCTCAGCTAGAGCCTAGGCCCAGGGAAAGGCCCTAGCTGGCTGAGGTTGGGGTAGTTGCCCGTGCATGTCTGGACACACTCCCATCAGCCTGCCCCCATCCGTGGGCAGGTAAGCCCTGGACGCCAGGAAGGCCTGGCAAGCTGGCCAGGAAGGGGCCTCGCTGTGTTGTGCCTCTGGCCTGTGGGCCTCCCAGCAGCACCGCCCTCTCCCTGCCGGCAGACACTCCCGACCTGCCTCCAAAGGCCTTTGGAATCACTCTGGCCGGCTGTTCCCGCAAATCGCGCACACTGCTCTAAACCCGGGAGAAAAGTGCTTGGGGGTGGTCGCTCTCTCCGGGCCCATGGCCCGAGCCTGGAGGGACGCACGCTCGGGGTCCACACTCCCACCAAGGCCCAACTCCATGCACACGTTTGTTCCTGCCCCCTGCCCCTTCAGAGAGCTGGGCTGAACCAGAAGTCGTCAGGCAGCTCCCAGGCAAGCCCCAGCAGCGTCCGCCTGGGTGGGAAGAGGCAGAGCCGACACTAGGAGAAAAAAAAAAAAAAATCACATGGGAGGTCCTCCTTCTCTCCCTGGCTCCCCTGAGGCAGCTGGGGAAAGACGGCTTGTGGGCATTCCACCCCGTTGCCTCCCCTCTTCCCTCTGCCAAAGGCTCTGCCTCCTGGGACGTCAGTGTGGAGACAGCCCCTTCCCCAGCCCTCCCCACCCATAGGCCTCAGCTGAGGCCTATGCCCATGGAAAGGCCCTAGCGGGCTGAGGTGGGAAGGTGCCCTTGCAGTCTGGACACACTCCCTGCAGCTTCCCCTTATCGTGATGCAGTAGCCTGGACGCCATGAAGGCTCTGGGCAAGGCTGGGCCCAGGGCAGGGGCCTCGCTGTTTGTGCCTCTGGCCTGTGGGCCTCCCAGCAGCACCGGCCCTCTCCCTCCAGGCAGACCTCCCCGCCTCCTCCAAAGGCCGTTTGGAAACCTCTGGCGCTGATTCCCGCAAATCGCGCACATCTGCTCTGAAACCCGGAGAAAATCTTTGGGGTGGCCTCTCTCCGGGCCCATGGCCCCCGAAGCCTGGGAATCCAGCTCGGGGTTCCACACTCCCAGGCCAAGGCCCAACGTCCATTGCACACGTCTGTTCCTGCCCCTGCCCCTTCAGAGAAGCTCGGCTGGGCCAGAGTCTGTCAGGCAGCTCCCTGGCAGCCCCAGCAGCTCCGCCTGGGTGGGAAGAGGCAGAGCCGACCTAGGATCACAGTGGGCCTCTGGCTCTCCCTGCTCCCCTGAGGCAGCTGGGGCAAAGAAGGCTTGGGCATCCACCCCGTTGCTCCCCTCTTCCCTCTGCCAGAAGGCTCTGGCTCCTGGGCCGTTTGCAGTGGTGGAGACAGCCCCTGCCACCCCTCCCCACCCAGTAGGCCTCAGCTGAGGCCTAGTCCCAGGGACAGGCCCTAGCGGGCTGAGGTGGGGTAGTTGCCCGGCATTCCTGGACACACTCCTGCAGCTGCCCCCTTCGTGGGGCAGTAGCCCTGGACGCCAGGAAGCCCTGGGCAAGGCTGGCCAAGGGCAGGGGCCTCGATGGGTTGTGCCTCTGGCCTGTGGGGACTCCGCAGCAGCACCGGCCCTCTCCCTCCGGCAGACCTCCCCGCCTGCCTCCAAAGGCCGTTTGGGAAGCACTCTGGCCGGCTGTTCCCGCAAATCGCGCACACTGCTCTGAAACCCGGGAGAAAAGTGCTTTGGGGTGGTCCTCTCTCCGGGCCCATGGCCCCGAGCCTGGGGACCAGCTCGGGGGTCCACACTCCCAGGCCAAGGCCCAACTCCATGCACACGTCTGTTCCTGCCCCCTGCCCCTTCAGAGAGCTCGGCTGAGCCAGAGTCTGTCAGGCAGCTCCCTGGCAGCCCCAGCAGCTCCGCCTGGGTGGGAAGAGGCAGAGCCGACCTAGGATCACAGTGGGCCTCTTGCTCTCCCTGCTCCCCTGAGGCAGCTGGGGCAAAGACGGCTTGGGCATCCACCCCGTTGCTCCCCTCTTCCCTCTGCCAGAAGGCTCTGCCTCCTGGGACGTTGCAGTGTGGAGACAGCCCCTGCCAGCACCTTCCCACCCAGTAGGCCTCAGCTGAGGCCTAGGCCCAGGGGAAAGGCCCTAGCGGGGCTGAGTTGGGGTAGGTGCCCGTGCATGTCTGGACACACTCCCTGCAGCCTGCCCCTTCGTGGGGCAGTAGCCCTGGACGCCAGGAAGGCCTGGGCAAGGCTGGCCAAGGGCAGGGGCCTCGCTGGGTTGTGCCTCTGGCCTGTGGGGCCTCCCAGCAGCACCGGCCCTCTCCCTCCGGCAGACCTCCCCGCCTGCCTCCAAAGGCCGTTTGGGAAGCACTCTGGCCGGCTGTTCCCGCAAATCGCGCACACTGCTCTGAAACCCGGGAGAAAAGTGCTTTGGGGTGGTCCTCTCTCCGGGCCCATGGCCCCGAGCCTGGGGACCAGCTCGGGGGTCCACACTCCCAGGCCAAGGCCCAACTCCATGCACACGTCTGTTCCTGCCCCCTGCCCCTTCAGAGAGCTCGGCTGAGCCAGAGTCTGTCAGGCAGCTCCCTGGCAGCCCCAGCAGCTCCGCCTGGGTGGGCAGAGGCAGAGCCGACCTAGGATCACAGTGGGCCTCTTGCTCTCCCTGCTCCCCTGAGGCAGCTGGGGCAAAGACGGCTTGGGCATCCACCCCGTTGCTCCCCTCTTCCCTCTGCCAGAAGGCTCTGCCTCCTGGGACGTTGCAGTGTGGAGACAGCCCCTGCCAGCACCTTCCCACCCAGTAGGCCTCAGCTGAGGCCTAGGCCCAGGGGAAAGGCCCTAGCGGGGCTGAGTTGGGGTAGGTGCCCGTGCATGTCTGGACACACTCCCTGCAGCCTGCCCCTTCGTGGGGCAGTAGCCCTGGACGCCAGGAAGGCCTGGGCAAGGCTGGCCAAGGGCAGGGGCCTCGCTGGGTTGTGCCTCTGGCCTGTGGGGCCTCCCAGCAGCACCGGCCCTCTCCCTCCGGCAGACCTCCCCGCCTGCCTCCAAAGGCCGTTTGGGAAGCACTCTGGCCGGCTGTTCCCGCAAATCGCGCACACTGCTCTGAAACCCGGGAGAAAAGTGCTTTGGGGTGGTCCTCTCTCCGGGCCCATGGCCCCGAGCCTGGGGACCAGCTCGGGGGTCCACACTCCCAGGCCAAGGCCCAACTCCATGCACACGTCTGTTCCTGCCCCCTGCCCCTTCAGAGAGCTCGGCTGAGCCAGAGTCTGTCAGGCAGCTCCCTGGCAGCCCCAGCAGCTCCGCCTGGGTGGGAAGAGGCAGAGCCGACCTAGGATCACAGTGGGCCTCTTGCTCTCCCTGCTCCCCTGAGGCAGCTGGGGCAAAGACGGCTTGGGCATCCACCCCGTTGCTCCCCTCTTCCCTCTGCCAGAAGGCTCTGCCTCCTGGGACGTTGCAGTGTGGAGACAGCCCCTGCCAGCACCTTCCCACCCAGTAGGCCTCAGCTGAGGCCTAGGCCCAGGGGAAAGGCCCTAGCGGGGCTGAGGTGGGGTAGGTGCCCGTGCATGTCTGGACACACTCCCTGCAGCCTGCCCCTTCGTGGGGCAGTAGCCCGATGGACGCCAGGAAGGCCTGGGCAAGGCTGGCCAAGGGCAGGGGCCTCGCTGGGTTGTGCCTCTGGCCTGTGGGGCCTCCCAGCAGCACCGGCCCTCTCCCTCCGGCAG
This sequence comes from Odocoileus virginianus, assembly GCF_023699985.2. Taxonomy (NCBI): domain Eukaryota; kingdom Metazoa; phylum Chordata; class Mammalia; order Artiodactyla; family Cervidae; genus Odocoileus; species Odocoileus virginianus. The sequence continues at coordinate 8,406 of NW_027224555.1, read as the reverse complement.
ACCTCCCCGCCTGCCTCCAAAGGCCGTTTGGGAAGCACTCTGGCCGGCTGTTCCCGCAAATCGCGCACACTGCTCTGAAACCCGGGAGAAAAGTGCTTTGGGGTGGTCCTCTCTCCGGGCCCATGGCCCCGAGCCTGGGGACCAGCTCGGGGGTCCACACTCCCAGGCCAAGGCCCAACTCCATGCACACGTCTGTTCCTGCCCCTGCCCCTTCAGAGAGCTCGGCTGAGCCAGAGTCTGTCAGGCAGCTCCCTGGCAGCCCCAGCAGCTCCGCCTGGGTGGGAAGAGGCAGAGCCGACCTAGGATCACAGTGGGCCTCTTGCTCTCCCTGCTCCCCTGAGGCAGCTGGGGCAAAGACGGCTTGGGCATCCACCCCGTTGCTCCCCTCTTCCCTCTGCCAGAAGGCTCTGCCTCCTGGGACGTTGCAGTGTGGAGACAGCCCCTGCCAGCACCTTCCCACCCAGTAGGCCTCAGCTGAGGCCTAGGCCCAGGGGAAAGGCCCTAGCGGGGCTGAGTTGGGGTAGGTGCCCGTGCATGTCTGGACACACTCCCTGCAGCCTGCCCCTTCGTGGGGCAGTAGCCCTGGACGCCAGGAAGGCCTGGGCAAGGCTGGCCAAGGGCAGGGGCCTCGCTGGGTTGTGCCTCTGGCCTGTGGGGCCTCCCAGCAGCACCGGCCCTCTCCCTCCGGCAGACCTCCCCGCCTGCCTCCAAAGGCCGTTTGGGAAGCACTCTGGCCGGCTGTTCCCGCAAATCGCGCACACTGCTCTGAAACCCGGGAGAAAAGTGCTTTGGGGTGGTCCTCTCTCCGGGCCCATGGCCCCGAGCCTGGGGACCAGCTCGGGGGTCCACACTCCCAGGCCAAGGCCCAACTCCATGCACACGTCTGTTCCTGTCCCCCTGCCCCTTCAGAGAGCTCGGCTGAGCCAGAGTCTGTCAGGCAGCTCCCTGGCAGCCCCAGCAGCTCCGCCTGGGTGGGAAGAGGCAGAGCCGACCTAGGATCACAGTGGGCCTCTTGCTCTCCCTGCTCCCCTGAGGCAGCTGGGGCAAAGACGGCTTGGGCATCCACCCCGTTGCTCCCCTCTTCCCTCTGCCAGAAGGCTCTGCCTCCTGGGACGTTGCAGTGTGGAGACAGCCCCTGCCAGCACCTTCCCACCCAGTAGGCCTCAGCTGAGGCCTAGGCCCAGGGGAAAGGCCCTAGCGGGGCTGAGGTTGGGTAGGTGCCCGTGCATGTCTGGACACACTCCCTGCAGCCTGCCCCTTCGTGGGGCAGTAGCCCTGGACGCCAGGAAGGCCTGGGCAAGGCTGGCCAAGGGCAGGGGCCTCGCTGGGTTGTGCCTCTGGCCTGTGGGGCCTCCCAGCAGCACCGGCCCTCTCCCTCCGGCAGACCTCCCCGGGCCTGCCTCCAAAGGCCGTTTGGGAAGCACTCTGGCCGGCTGTTCCCGCAAATCGCGCACACTGCTCTGAAACCCGGGAGAAAAGTGCTTTGGGGTGGTCCTCTCTCCGGGCCCATGGCCCCGAGCCTGGGGACCAGCTCGGGGGTCCACACTCCCAGGCCAAGGCCCAACTCCATGCACACGTCTGTTCCTGCCCCCTGCCCCTTCAGAGAGCTCGGCTGAGCCAGAGTCTGTCAGGCAGCTCCCTGGCAGCCCCAGCAGCTCCGCCTGGGTGGGAAGAGGCAGAGCCGACCTAGGATCACAGTGGGCCTCTTGCTCTCCCTGCTCCCCTGAGGCAGCTGGGGCAAAGACGGCTTGGGCATCCACCCCGTTGCTCCCCTCTTCCCTCTGCCAGAAGGCTCTGCCTCCTGGGACGTTGCAGTGTGGAGACAGCCCCTGCCAGCACCTTCCCACCCAGTAGGCCTCAGCTGAGGCCTAGGCCCAGGGGGAAAGGCCCTAGCGTGGGCTGAGTTGGGGTAGGTGCCCGTGCATGTCTGGACACACTCCCTGCAGCCTGCCCCTTCGTGGGGCAGTAGCCCTGGACGCCAGGAAGGCCTGGGCAAGGCTGGCCAAGGGCAGGGGCCTCGCTGGGTTGTGCCTCTGGCCTGTGGGGCCTCCCAGCAGCACCGGCCCTCTCCCTCCGGCAGACCTCCCCGCCTGCCTCCAAAGGCCGTTTGGGAAGCACTCTGGCCGGCTGTTCCCGCAAATCGCGCACACTGCTCTGAAACCCGGGAGAAAAGTGCTTTGGGGTGGTCCTCTCTCCGGGCCCATGGCCCCGAGCCTGGGGACCAGCTCGGGGGTCCACACTCCCAGGCCAAGGCCCAACTCCATGCACACGTCTGTTCCTGCCCCCTGCCCCTTCAGAGAGCTCGGCTGAGCCAGAGTCTGTCAGGCAGCTCCCTGGCAGCCCCAGCAGCTCCGCCTGGGTGGGAAGAGGCAGAGCCGACCTAGGATCACAGTGGGCCTCTTGCTCTCCCTGCTCCCCTGAGGCAGCTGGGGCAAAGACGGCTTGGGCATCCACCCCGTTGCTCCCCTCTTCCCTCTGCCAGAAGGCTCTGCCTCCTGGGACGTTGCAGTGTGGAGACAGCCCCTGCCAGCACCTTCCCACCCAGTAGGCCTCAGCTGAGGCCTAGGCCCAGGGGAAAGGCCCTAGCGGGGCTGAGGTGGGGTAGGTGCCCGTGCATGTCTGGACACACTCCCTGCAGCCTGCCCCTTCGTGGGGCAGTAGCCCTGGACGCCAGGAAGGCCTGGGCAAGGCTGGCCAAGGGCAGGGGCCTCGCTGGGTTGTGCCTCTGGCCTGTGGGGCCTCCCAGCAGCACCGGCCCTCTCCCTCCGGCAGACCTCCCCGCCTGCCTCCAAAGGCCGTTTGGGAAGCACTCTGGCCGGCTGTTCCCGCAAATCGCGCACACTGCTCTGAAACCCGGGAGAAAAGTGCTTTGGGGTGGTCCTCTCTCCGGGCCCATTCGGCCCCGAGCCTGGGGACCAGCTCGGGGGTCCACACTCCCAGGCCAAGGCCCAACTCCATGCACACGTCTGTTCCTGCCCCCTGCCCCTTCAGAGAGCTCGGCTGAGCCAGAGTCTGTCAGGCAGCTCCCTGGCAGCCCCAGCAGCTCCGCCTGGGTGGGAAGAGGCAGAGCCGACCTAGGATCACAGTGGGCCTCTTGCTCTCCCTGCTCCCCTGAGGCAGCTGGGGCAAAGACGGCTTGGGCATCCACCCCGTTGCTCCCCTCTTCCCTCTGCCAGAAGGCTCTGCCTCCTGGGACGTTGCAGTGTGGAGACAGCCCCTGCCAGCACCTTCCCACCCAGTAGGCCTCAGCTGAGGCCTAGGCCCAGGGGAAAGGCCCTAGCGGGGCTGAGGTGGGGTAGGTGCCCGTGCATGTCTGGACACACTCCCTGCAGCCTGCCCCTTCGTGGGGCAGTAGCCCTGGACGCCAGGAAGGCCTGGGCAAGGCTGGCCAAGGGCAGGGGCCTCGCTGGGTTGTGCCTCTGGCCTGTGGGGCCTCCCAGCAGCACCGGCCCTCTCCCTCCGGCAGACCTCCCCGCCTGCCTCCAAAGGCCGTTTGGGAAGCACTCTGGCCGGCTGTTCCCGCAAATCGCGCACACTGCTCTGAAACCCGGGAGAAAAGTGCTTTGGGGTGGTCCTCTCTCCGGGCCCATGGCCCCGAGCCTGGGGACCAGCTCGGGGGTCCACACTCCCAGGCCAAGGCCCAACTCCATGCACACGTCTGTTCCTGCCCCCTGCCCCTTCAGAGAGCTCGGCTGAGCCAGAGTCTGTCAGGCAGCTCCCTGGCAGCCCCAGCAGCTCCGCCTGGGTGGGAAGAGGCAGAGCCGACCTAGGATCACAGTGGGCCTCTTGCTCTCCCTGCTCCCCTGAGGCAGCTGGGGCAAAGACGGCTTGGGCATCCACCCCGTTGCTCCCCTCTTCCCTCTGCCAGAAGGCTCTGCCTCCTGGGACGTTGCAGTGTGGAGACAGCCCCTGCCAGCACCTTCCCACCCAGTAGGCCTCAGCTGAGGCCTAGGCCCAGGGGAAAGGCCCTAGCGGGGCTGAGGTGGGGTAGGTGCCCGTGCATGTCTGGACACACTCCCTGCAGCCTGCCCCTTCGTGGGGCAGTAGCCCTGGACGCCAGGAAGGCCTGGGCAAGGCTGGCCAAGGGCAGGGGGCCTCGCTGGGTTGTGCCTCTGGCCTGTGGGGCCTCCCAGCAGCACCGGCCCTCTCCCTCCGGCAGACCTCCCCGCCTGCCTCCAAAGGCCGTTTGGGAAGCACTCTGGCCGGCTGTTCCCGCAAATCGCGCACACTGCTCTGAAACCCGGGAGAAAAGTGCTTTGGGGTGGTCCTCTCTCCGGGCCCATGGCCCCGAGCCTGGGGACCAGCTCGGGGGTCCACACTCCCAGGCCAAGGCCCAACTCCATGCACACGTCTGTTCCTGCCCCCTGCCCCTTCAGAGAGCTCGGCTGAGCCAGAGTCTGTCAGGCAGCTCCCTGGCAGCCCCAGCAGCTCCGCCTGGGTGGGAAGAGGCAGAGCCGACCTAGGATCACAGTGGGCCTCTTGCTCTCCCTGCTCCCCTGAGGCAGCTGGGGCAAAGACGGCTTGGGCATCCACCCCGTTGCTCCCCTCTTCCCTCTGCCAGAAGGCTCTGCCTCCTGGGACGTTGCAGTGTGGAGACAGCCCCTGCCAGCACCTTCCCACCCAGTAGGCCTCAGCTGAGGCCTAGGCCCAGGGGAAAGGCCCTAGCGGGGCTGAGGTGGGGTAGGTGCCCGTGCATGTCTGGACACACTCCCTGCAGCCTGCCCCTTCGTGGGGCAGTAGCCCTGGACGCCAGGAAGGCCTGGGCAAGGCTGGCCAAGGGCAGGGGCCTCGCTGGGTTGTGCCTCTGGCCTGTGGGGCCTCCCAGCAGCACCGGCCCTCTCCCTCCGGCAGACCTCCCCGCCTGCCTCCAAAGGCCGTTTGGGAAGCACTCTGGCCGGGCTGTTCCCGCAAATCGCGCACACTGCTCTGAAACCCGGGAGAAAAGTGCTTTGGGGTGGTCCTCTCTCCGGGCCCATGGCCCCGAGCCTGGGGACCAGCTCGGGGGTCCACACTCCCAGGCCAAGGCCCAACTCCATGCACACGTCTGTTCCTGCCCCCTGCCCCTTCAGAGAGCTCGGCTGAGCCAGAGTCTGTCAGGCAGCTCCCTGGCAGCCCCAGCAGCTCCGCCTGGGTGGGAAGAGGCAGAGCCGACCTAGGATCACAGTGGGCCTCTTGCTCTCCCTGCTCCCCTGAGGCAGCTGGGGCAAAGACGGCTTGGGCATCCACCCCGTTGCTCCCCTCTTCCCTCTGCCAGAAGGCTCTGCCTCCTGGGACGTTGCAGTGTGGAGACAGCCCCTGCCAGCACCTTCCCACCCAGTAGGCCTCAGCTGAGGCCTAGGCCCAGGGGAAAGGCCCTAGCGGGGCTGAGGTGGGGTAGGTGCCCGTGCATGTCTGGACACACTCCCTGCAGCCTGCCCCTTCGTGGGGCAGTAGCCCTGGACGCCAGGAAGGCCTGGGCAAGGCTGGCCAAGGGCAGGGGCCTCGCTGGGTTGTGCCTCTGGCCTGTGGGGCCTCCCAGCAGCACCGGCCCTCTCCCTCCGGCAGACCTCCCCGCCTGCCTCCAAAGGCCGTTTGGGAAGCACTCTGGCCGGCTGTTCCCGCAAATCGCGCACACTGCTCTGAAACCCGGGAGAAAAGTGCTTTGGGGTGGTCCTCTCTCCGGGCCCATGGCCCCGAGCCTGGGGACCAGCTCGGGGGTCCACACTCCCAGGCCAAGGCCCAACTCCATGCACACGTCTGTTCCTGCCCCCTGCCCCTTCAGAGAGCTCGGCTGAGCCAGAGTCTGTCAGGCAGCTCCCTGGCAGCCCCAGCAGCTCCGCCTGGGTGGGAAGAGGCAGAGCCGACCTAGGATCACAGTGGGCCTCTTGCTCTCCCTGCTCCCCTGAGGCAGCTGGGGCAAAGACGGCTTGGGCATCCACCCCGTTGCTCCCCTCTTCCCTCTGCCAGAAGGCTCTGCCTCCTGGGACGTTGCAGTGTGGAGACAGCCCCTGCCAGCACCTTCCCACCCAGTAGGCCTCAGCTGAGGCCTAGGCCCAGGGGAAAGGCCCTAGCGGGGCTGAGTTGGGGTAGGTGCCCGTGCATGTCTGGACACACTCCCTGCAGCCTGCCCCTTCGTGGGGCAGTAGCCCTGGACGCCAGGAAGGCCTGGGCAAGGCTGGCCAAGGGCAGGGGCCTCGCTGGGTTGTGCCTCTGGCCTGTGGGGCCTCCCAGCAGCACCGGCCCTCTCCCTCCGGCAGACCTCCCCGCCTGCCTCCAAAGGCCGTTTGGGAAGCACTCTGGCCGGCTGTTCCCGCAAATCGCGCACACTGCTCTGAAACCCGGGAGAAAAGTGCTTTGGGGTGGTCCTCTCTCCGGGCCCATGGCCCCGAGCCTGGGGACCAGCTCGGGGGTCCACACTCCCAGGCCAAGGCCCAACTCCATGCACACGTCTGTTCCTGCCCCCTGCCCCTTCAGAGAGCTCGGCTGAGCCAGAGTCTGTCAGGCAGCTCCCTGGCAGCCCCAGCAGCTCCGCCTGGGTGGGAAGAGGCAGAGCCGACCTAGGATCACAGTGGGCCTCTTGCTCTCCCTGCTCCCCTGAGGCAGCTGGGGCAAAGACGGCTTGGGCATCCACCCCGTTGCTCCCCTCTTCCCTCTGCCAGAAGGCTCTGCCTCCTGGGACGTTGCAGTGTGGAGACAGCCCCTGCCAGCACCTTCCCACCCAGTAGGCCTCAGCTGAGGCCTAGGCCCAGGGGAAAGGCCCTAGCGGGGCTGAGGTGGGGTAGGTGCCCGTGCATGTCTGGACACACTCCCTGCAGCCTGCCCCTTCGTGGGGCAGTAGCCCTGGACGCCAGGAAGGCCTGGGCAAGGCTGGCCAAGGGCAGGGGGCCTCGCTGGGGTTGTGCCTCTGGCCTGTGGGGCCTCCCAGCAGCACCCGGCCCTCCCCCTCCGGCAGACCTCCCCGCCTGCCTCCAAAGGCCGTTTTGGGAAGCACTCTGGCGGCTGTTCCCCCCCCCCCCCCCCCCCCCCCAAAAAAAAAAAAAAAAGCCTGGGGACAGCCCCGGGGGTCCACATTTCCCAGGCCAAGGCCCAACTCCATGCACACGTCTGTTTCTGCCCCCTGCACGTTCAGAGAGCTCGGCTGAGCCAGAGACTGTCAGGCAGCTCCTTGGCAGCCCGAGCAGCACTGCTGGTATGAGAAGGGGCAGAGCCGACCTAGGGGCACAGTGGGCGTCTTACTCACCCTGCTGCCCTGAGGCAGCTGGGGCAAAGACGGCTTGGGCATCCACCCCGTTGTCCCCTCTTCCCTCTGCCAGAAGGCTCTGCCTCCTGGGACGTTGCAGTGTGGAGACAGCCCCTGCCAGCACCTTCCCACCCAGTAGGCCTCAGCTGAGGCCTAGGCCCAGGGGAAAGGCCCTAGCGGGAGCTGAGGTGGGGTAGGTGCCCGTGCATGTCTGGACACACTCCCTGCAGCCTGCCCCTTCGTGGGGCAGTAGCCCTGGACGCCAGGAAGGCCTGGGCAAGGCTGGCCAAGGGCAGGGCCTCGCTGGGTTGTGCCTCTGGCCTGTGGGGCCTCCCAGCAGCACCGGCCCTCTCCCTCCGGCAGATCTCCCCGCCTGCCTCCATAGGCCGGTTGGGAAGCACTCTGGCCGGCTGTTCCCGAAAAACGGACCACTGTCTGAAACCCGGGAGAAAAGTGCTTTGGGGTTGGCCCTCTTTTGCGGGCCCATGGCCCCGAGCCTGGGGACCAGCTCGGGGGTCCACACTCCCAGGCCAAGGCCCAACTCCATGCACACGTCTGTTCCTGCCCCCAGCCCCTTACAGAGAGCTCGGCTGAGCCCGAGTCTGTCAGGCAGCTCCCGGGCAGCCCCAGAGCTTCCGCCTGGGTGGGAAGAGGAAGAGCCGACCTAGGGTCACAGTTTGCCTCCTGCTGTCCCTGCTGCCCTGAGTCAGCTGGGACATAGAGGGCTTCGGCATCCACCCCGTTCCTCCCGTCTTCCCTCTGCCAGAAGGCTCTGCCCCCTGGGCTGTTGCAGTGTGGAGACAGCCCCTGCCAGCACCTCCACTCCCAGTAGGCCTCAACTGAGGCCTAGGCCCAGGGGAAAGGCCCTAGCGGGGCTGAGTTGGGGTAGGTCCCCGTGCATGTCTGGACACACTCCCTGCACCCTTTGCCCCTTCGTGGGGCAGTAGCCTTGGACGCCAGGAAGGCCTGGGAAAGGCTGGCCAAGGGCAGGGCCCTCGCTCGGATGTGCCTCTGGCCTGTGGGGCCTCCCAACAGACCCGGGCCCTCTCCCTCTGGCAGACTTCCACGCCAGCCCCCAAAGGCCCGTTTTGGAGGCACTCTGGCCGGCTGTTCCCGCAAATCGCGCACACTGCTCTGAAACCCGGGGAGAAAAGTGCTTTGGGGTGGTCCTCTCCCCGGGGCCCATG
>NW_027224554.1:0-13654 GCF_023699985.2 Odocoileus virginianus | reverse complement strand
TCTTCTGTAGAAATCTTGCAGTGGTCCTTTAAGACCCTACACGAGAGACTTACTCCTTCATTTACAATGATACTGGCAGCAAATGGAATTTCAATTCCAAATATATACAGTTCTGGAAAGCTACCTTCTTTTCACACAGACTATCTAGAAGGTTCTGTTGGCTCCTAGATACCTAATAAGCTATTAGAGAGTCTGTTTCCTGGACATTCGCTCACAAAAGCTCAGCTTCTCAGGCACCATCTTTATTTTTATTTCCCCCGTTAACCCCAGTGCTCATGACCATCAGCCTTGGTTTATGACTAATAAAATCCTGTTGTGTAAAACGCACTAGAGTGGGGGCCATGCACAAGTGATTTAGGCATGAGAAGCCATCCTTCTGCTATATCCTTTTAAAACAGTGAATAATTTTGTAAACATGAATTGCAAGCTGTCAGGGATGTCAGTTATGCACAGGCAGACATGCAACTAAAACTGTGCAAGTGTATGCCTCAGGTTGTTTTGTGCTTACAATTTATTTTTTAAAGACATTTTGTGCTAAGTGAATGTAATATAACATATAATTTTGGTGTGTTTCATGAAAAGGACAATCATACTTCCCACTGTTATCATTTAGTTAATATGAAAAGAGTCAGTTTGGCTTTTGCTCCATTTTGAATGTGATTTTTAAATCTCATTCTATTAAATTAGCTGAACTATAGAACTATGGTATATTATTGTATCAGCAATTCAGAAATCAATGCAGTTTAAATTTCAACCTGTTCCAAGAGGATTCAAGTGCATCACAAATGTCCAGGGGCTGTAAAAATTTGCTTTTGGATGTATTAACCATATGCTTGTCTCACATACTACTTTTTAGGCTTAGAATGAATGATTTTTGTGAACTAAACAATTATTCTGCAAAGATTAGCAGAACTGTCCTTGCCTTTAAGCATCACTCTGGTGACTTGGCACTAAAAACAAGAAGAAATTTGTATCAACCCTGTCCCCCACCATTGGTTAAGCCAGAATAATCTCTGTACTCTATGAATCACTTCTTTTAATGAAGTTATCTTATGAGGCAGCAGCAGCTTACAGCCAGAAATGTGGTAAATACTTCACTCACAACATTTACAAAGAGAAGTGGTGAGGAAACACGCAAGGCAGAGACCAGTGAGAGAGCTGGGCACTCAGGGACATGCAGGCTGGTGACGCAGGAGCCAAAACTAGCATCACACAGCCCCTGACTCAACACTCGAGGGAACCACAGCAGATGCGTTTGCTGGGAAATCAGGCAATGCTCAGAGGAGAAAGAGGCCACAGATTTCTGACTTTAATCACGAGGAGGAATTTAAACTGTTACCAGGAGAGAAGGAGCATTTCCGGTAAAGGGAACCTCCATGCAAAGGCCAAGACTTGGAATGAGGCAGAGTGCTCTCAGGACAAGCAGGATGCTGGGCAGAACTTCCTGCTTCTATGCAGCTGAAGCGTAGGAAACGAGATGGCTAGGAAAGAATAGTCTGGGTCAGGGCCACACTGTGAGGGCCCCAGAGTGTCAGAGAAGGATCAGACGAAGGAAGGGAGATCGCAGCCCCAAGAACAGACCAGGAGAGAGGGCGCTCAGGAAAGTAGAGAGTGGGACAGAATGCCCCCACTTTTCTAGGGGAAAATGCCTCTCCTGGCCCCACAGGGTTGGGAGGCAAGGCTAGGGGATTTGCTTCAGAACACAGAACAGGGATCTATTGTTAAAGACTGTCTCTGAAATGAAGAAAGTTAGTCATCAGTAATGAGTTAAAATGGAGGCCATTTCATTTGGAATTAGAATTCCAATCCTTAGAAGGTGCTATAACAAGCCTGGTGGTTCAGATGGTAAAGAATCTGCCGGCAATGCAGGAGATCTGGGTTTGATCCCTGCGTCAGGAAGATCCCCTGAAGAAGGAAATGGAAATCCACTTCAGTATTCTTGCTTGGGAAAGCCCTCGGAGGAGCCTGGTGGGCTACAGTCCATGGGGTCTCAAAGAGTCAGACACGACTGAGTGACTAACACTTTGGCTTTTCTGTTTTTAGAAGGTGCTACATAAAGATGCTGGTTCATGTATCTTCAAAAACCACAGTCAGGTTTTGGTTTTGCTTGTTTTCCCTGCTTTCTGACCAGCCACAATGAAACCAGGGTGAGGGTAGATTTCCCAGCAACAGTGACTCCACTCCCGAGGGAGAGACAGGAGCAGGATCTCACCTCCTTGCCTGCTTGTGGGTCACACAGACTCTCAGGAAGGAGGCGAGTGCCCTGCAGAGACTTCCGCAGTCCTGAGCCCTCCACGTTCTCCACCTGAGGTCAGAGAGGTGAGCTGTCCCTCTGTCCACACGGGGAGACAGCCCCTTTCCCTCCTGGGGAGTCTCTCCTTGGAAGAAGCCCTGGGTTTGGGGCCATGGGTGCCTCCCTGGGGCACTAAGGGCTCCTCCCAGCATTTGCTGGCAGCCTCTGTGCTGGAGCTCCTTAGAGTCACTGGGCTGGGAGGACATGACCCACAGGAATGTGTCCTTTAGTGAGTCCATGAAGTGGCAGTGCTCAGCCAAGGCTGTTAGAACCACACCAGGATGGCCTTCAGGAAACGTCTGATAGAAAATGGGCAAGTGTAGGTCACCTGAAGGGAGCAGATACTGGAACAGGGAAAGTCTTAGAGGACTTGCAGAGCCAATGAGAGCTGGACACAGGATAAAACACATCTGGGTGGGTCAACAGAAGATGTTAGATGAAGTCATTCAAGGAGCAAGGGTCAATGCTGGCTTCTAACTGATACTCATTTTTTATCAAATCAAATTCTGGCCACATACTTCCTATGTGGAGCGAAGGCTGCCTTAGAAACTGGCATGGTTTTATGTTTATAGTACTTCTGTCACCTCCTGAACAAGTACTGACTTGGGAGCACTGTCAGTGCCCTTGAATTTTGTGGGGGGGTGCAAGCATGCTGGGTCCCATATACAGCAACAGCTGGAGAGACCAACACCGCCTTCAACAGAGGGAGCTGACCTGGGTTTGAAGGGAAGCATCTCCAGTCATACAAGGTCAATTGGTTCTCTGAAAAACTGCCATGTGTGGTTTAAAAGGCCCTTATAGACACTGCACAGGGTATTCCGGTAGAGTAAAGCTTCTCTTTATTCCAGCAGTGACTAGGATATGTTCCTGTTTTTATTTTCATTTTAAAAATATAGTTAAAGACAGGCAAAAATTACAAAATGTGAAAATGTACACCTCAACACATATTGAAAAAGATGTGATATTTTAAAAATAAAGGTGAGTGGTGCGAGCTAGGCAACAGACAAAGAAACTGCAGGCCTCGTTTCTCCATAGAAGCATTAAGTGAACAACAAGAAGCAGCCAAAAACAGCATTGCATTAATGTTGCAGTTCAGTCCCTAAATCCTGTCCAGCTATTTGTGACCCCATGGACTGCAGCACACAAGGCCTCCCTATCTTTCACTATCTCCTGGAGTTTGTTCATACTCATGTCCATTGAGTTTGTATTGCATTTAACCATCTCATTCTCTGTCAACTCCCTTCTCCTCCTGCTCTCAATCTTTTCCATCATCAGGGTCTTTGCCAATAAGTTGACTCTTCCCATCAGGTGGCCAAAGTATTGGAGGATCAGCTGCAACATCAGGCTTTCCAATGAATATTCAGGGTTGATTTCCTTTATGATTGACTGGCTGATTCTCCTTGTAGTCCAAGGGACTCTCAAGAGTCTTCTTCAGCTACACAATTTGGAACCATCAGTCTTTCAGTGCTCAGCCTTCTTTATAGTCCAGTTCTCACATGCATACATGACTACTGGAAAAACCATAGCTTGGGCTATATGGACAATTGTCAGCAAAGTGGTGTCTCTGGTTTTTAATATGCTGCTAGGTTTGTCATAGTTTTTCTTCCAAAGAGGAAGCATCTTTTAATTTCATGGCTGCAGACAATGTCTGCAGTGATTTTGGAGCCCAAGAAAATAAAATCTGTCACTGTTTTTACTTTTTCACCTTCTGTTTGCTATGAAGACATGGGACCAGATGTGGTGATCTTAGTTCTTTGGATGTTGAGTTTTAAGCATTCTTTTTCATTCTCTTCTTTCACCCTCATCAAGAGGCTCTTTAGTTCCTCTTCACTTTCTGCCATTAGAGTGGTATCATCTGCATATCTGAGATTGTTGATATTTCTCTCAGCAATATTGATTCCAACTTGTAATTCATTCAGCCAGCATTTCACATGATGCACTCTGCATATAAGTTAAATAAGCAGGGTGACAATACACAGCCTTGATGTACCCCTTTCCCAATTTTAAACCAGTCCATCATTTCATGTCCGGTTGCTTCTTGGCCTGCATATGGGTTTCTCAGGAGACAGATAAGGTGGTCTGATACTTATATCTCTTTAAGAATTTCCCACAGTTTGCTGGGAGCCACAGTCAAAGGCTTCCCAGGTGGCTCAGATGGTAATGAATCTGCCTGCAATGCAGGAGACCTGGTTCAGTCGCTGGACTGGAAAGACTCTCTAAGGAGGACATGGCAATCCAGTCCAGTATCCTTGCCTGGAGAATCCCCACGGACAGCAGGCTCATAGAGACATGGCCATGACTGAGCGACTGAGCACTGGAAAGCACAGAGGCTTTAGCCGAGTCAGTGAAGCAAAAGCAGGTGTTTGTCTTCATCCCCTCGCCTTTTCTATGACACAATGGATGTTGGAAATTTGGTCTCTGGTTTCTCTGCCTTTTCTACATGTAGCTTGTACATCTGGAAGTTCTCAGCTCATGTGATACTAAAGTCTAGCTTGAAGGATTTTGAGCATTTCCTTGCTAGCATGTGAAATGAGTGCAATTGTATGTTAGTTTGAACATTCTTTGGCATTGCCTTTCTTTGGGATTGGGATGAAAACTGACCTTTTCCAGTCCTGTGGCCACTGCTGAGTTTTCCAAATTTGCTGGCATATTGAGTGCAGCACTTTCACAGCATCATCTTTAAGGATTTGAAATAGCTCAACTGGAATTCCATCACCTCCACTAGCTTTGTTCACAGTAATGCTTCCTAAGGCCCACTTGACTTCACACTCCAGGATGTCTGGCTCTAGGTGAGTGATCACACCATCATGGTTATCTGGATCATTAAACCTTTTCTGTATAGTTCTTCTGTGTATTCTTGCCACCTCTTCTTAATCTCTTATGCTTCTGAAGTCTGGCCATTTCTTTCCTTTATTATCTTTGCATGGACAAAGGTTACGTGGTTACAGTTAGGGTTATGCTTAGGGGTTAGGGTTAGGGTTTAGGCTTAGAGTATCTCTAATTTTCTTAAAGAGATCTCTAGCCTTTCCCAAGCTTGTTTTCCTCTCCTTCTCTGCATGGTTCACTTAAGAAGACCTTCTTATCCTCCTTGCTGTTTTCTGGAACTCTCGTCTTTCTCTTTCTCACTTACATGTGGAATCTAAAAATTACAAGAAACTAGTAATTATAACAAAAAAAGAATCAAACTCACAGATACAGAGAAAAAATTAGTGTTTACCAGGGCACGGGGGCAAAATAGGAGTGCAGAGTGGGAGGTATAAACTATTGATGTAAGATAGGCTACAAGGATATATGCCAGGAAGAATATAGCCAATATTTTGTAATAACTGTAAATGGAGTGTAACCTTTAAAATTGTATAAAAATACACCCATTCAATAAATATCAGTTCTTTTATCTCTTAAAAATTCTGAAGATGAATAGTGGAGTGACAGAAATATAAGTAAGTGTACTTAATGCCACTTAAAATGGTAAATTGTATGTTATGTATATTTTATAATAACAGAAACTTACACAAAGAAAAGCAGCATTTTCATTTATGTGAATGTCATCACTGTGACCCAGACTGATACAGAGAAACACCGAGTTTCCTGCATATGAGCCCCTGCGGTGATGGGAGACCACTCATCCTCGCCACGGCTGTAGGTCTCCTCGGCACTCTGGCCGGCTGCCAACACACCCACCCTCAGCTTCACGTCGCGTGAAGCTCACTGACACTGCACCTCATCTGGTGTCACGCGGCGGCAGGACACGTGGCATAACTTCTCATTCCTTACCAGGGGATATACTGACCATCAGCTTCACACAGTGAGAGTCGCCAAGTGCCTACTTGCTTATTTAGCTCTTGCCAGCATGAACACCTTTTTATATTAAGGTAATGACCTCTGAGGGTTTCCCAGATGGCGCTAAAGAACCCGACTGCCAATGCAGGAGACATAAGACAGCCAGGTTCAACCCCTGGGGTGGGAAAATCCCCTGGAGAAGGGCATGGCAACCCTCTCCAGCATTCTTGCTTGGAGAAGCCCATGGACAGATGAACCTGGCAGGCTACAGTCCATAGGCTGCACAGAGTCAGACACGACTGAAGCGACTTAGCACATACACAATGAACTCTGAATCATTAATCCACGTCAGGAGCCGAAAGAGGGAAAGTTACACCCATGATTCCATCAAAATAAATGCTCAGAATTCACATCCTCCCACCCCTTATGATTTGGATGCTTGTATTACCCAGCTACGATGGAACTGGGTAATTACTCAGTTCTGGCTGAAACTGCTTCCCACTGAAAATGGGTAATAGAAAGTCTCTCAGACTGTCCACCGTTTCTTGGAGAACACAGTGTAGTAAATAGATCGTCTCAGGGGGCTGCCAAGAAGACAAAACGGCAGTGAGGGTAACAAAATCAGCCCGCAGCAAGCAATGTAAAATAGCACTAATAAGAAGAAAATAGTGATTGAAGGAAAAGTATTATTTGAAAGTAATAAAGTCAAAATCAGGAGGAAAAAAGGAGAAAGCAAAACGCAAACAAGCTCAACTGCAAACTAAGTGCAAATGAGAAAATAAAGTGAAATTTGAAAATGACTAGCAACTTTTTACTAGAGAGAACTGAATCCAGTCAAGCTCTCCAGGCTCCACCCGGAGGCAGGGAAAGTAAGGTGTGACAACTTGCTTCTGTTCTGCAGGTAACAGCTGAGCAGGACCCTTACCTGCACACCTCCCACCTGCATCCTCCTTTCATCCTTCCTCCCCTTTCCTGGGTGATTTTTGGCCTATGGTAGTACTTGAGGACAAGATTTTGGGTTCAGAGTGATTTAGGGAATAATATGCATCTAGATGGGCTTCTGAGGTGACTCTGTGGCAAAGATTCCCCCTGCCAGTGTAGGAGACACAATAGATATGGGTTCGGTTCCCAGATCAGGAAGGTCCCCTGGAAAAGGACACGGCAGTCCACTCAGTATTCTTGCCTGGAGAATTCCATGGACAGAGGATCCTGGTGGGCTGCAGTCTGCGGGGTTGTAAAGAGTTGAACACGACCGAGCACGTACTCACTCACACATCTGGATGCATCTTGAGGGCTTCCTATGACTGAGCAAAGGACCAAAAAAGGACAGAAACTCTGAAAAACCTGATGCTCAGAGATGCTGTGCCCAGACAAACGTGCATAAAAGCAAAGCCTGACCTAAAACTGCTGTTTCTCATTTCCGTGAACCAAGATGCCCCAAGTCTTGAGCTGAGCACCCTTTTATGAAACAGGGAATGTGCTTTGTTCTACACTGAACTGCCTCCAAACCTGGCAGAAACATCTGGGTCTGGTCTCCATCTCACTCCCAGTAGAGAGAAAGAATTTACAAAGGCACCAAAAATTCAGCATCTTTGTTTCTGTCTGGAACCTTGAACAAAGATGGTAGACCCCTAAGTACAGAGGACAGTCTGAGCTGGGGCAGACACAAAACCACAGTACACAGACTTTCATTAAGTATCCTGAGGTCGGCAATTCTCCCTATCATTTCTGAACAGTATCCTTGGGCACACTGTTACCTCCTAAACCCAGCCCTCAGGTGACTCAGACTTGCCTCTGCCTCACCACAAAAACGATGATGTTGTAAAGGCTTCCTCCCTTCCATCTCCTCTTTCTTCTGTGAGCCCTGGGAATTTATCTCATTGAAGGTAATAAAGAATAAATAAAAATAATAATAATAGAAAAATAAAGGGCTACTTCAATCTATCTTAAAATATTCCAGAGTAACATAGAAATTGACCATTGTGTAACTGAGCTTCAGAGTTTCTTTGTAAAATGAAGACACTCATGGAGAAAGATTAAAGGATATGATGCCCCTGAAATGCTTAAAACCAGGCCTGGCTCACAATGAGCACTCAGTAAATGTTAGATACCAACCACTGATCTTCACATTGACTCAAATCCCAGTCTCCCTTTCTAGATCCTGCTCCCTGTAGCACTCCACGGTGCTGTTTGCTCATTTTCTCAGATTCTATTTGCTATGAGGTCCAGAAGCATTTCTTATCAAATCCAGATTAATCCTCTTCTTCCCTAACGAAGAGTGGGCACAACAAGCAACATGAGAAAGTGCTTCATTTTCTTTTCAATAAGCTAATTTGACTACAGCTACCCTCCAGGTGCCTTCCCTGGTGGCTCAGACGGTAAAGCGTCTGCCTACAATGCGGGAGACCTGGGTTTGATCCCTGGGTTGGGAAGATCCTCTGGAGAAGGAAATGGCAACCCACTCCAGTACTCTTGCCTGGAAAATCCCATGGACAGAGGAGCCTGGTAGGCTACAGTCCATGGGGTGGAAGAGTCAGACACAACGGAGCGACTTCACTTTCACTTTCACCCCCCAGGTGGCGCTAGTGGTAAAGAACCTTCCTGCCAATGCAGGAGACATAAGAGATGCTAGTTCGATCCCTGGGTGGGGAAGATACCCTGGAGAAGGGCATGGCAACCCACTCCAATATTCTTGCCTGGAGAATCCCATGGACAGAGGAGCCTGGTAGGCTACAGTCCATGGGCTTCAAAAGTTGGACATGACTGAGAGAATAAGCACAACCATTAGTTACCTAATTTTGAAAAATAATATGCAATTTTTAACAAAGTTTCTCTTTATAAGTAGATACTTCATTTAACTTTAACTTATTCTTTAAAAAAAAAAAACTTTTTGTTTCATATTGGAGTATAGCCAATTAGCAATGTTGTGATAGTTTTAGGCAGACAGTAAAGGGACTCAGCCATAGATATACACGTATCCTTTCGCCCCTAAACTGCCCTCCCATCCAGGCTGCCACATAATATTGAGCAAAGTTCCCTGTGCTATACAGTTAAACCTGCTTACTCGTAAATAATACTGATCTTAGACCACCTGACCTGCCTCTCGAGAAATCTGTATGTAGGTCAGGAAGCAACAGTTAGAACTGGACATGGAACAACAGACTGGTGCCAAATAGGAAAAGGAGCACGTCAAGGCTGTATATTGTCACCCTGCTTATTTAACTTCTATGCAGAGTACATCATGAGAAACGCTGGGCTGGAGGAAGCACAAGCTGGAATCAAGATTGCCAGGAAGAAATATCAATAACCTCAGATATGCAGATGACACCACCATTATGGCAGAAAGTGAAGAGGAACTGAAAAGCCTCTTGATGAAAGTGAAAGAGGAGAGTGAAAAAGTTGGCTTAAAGTTCAACATTCAGAAAACTAAGATCATGGCATCTGGTCCCATCACTTCATGGCAAATAGATGGGGAAACAGTGGAAACAGTGACAGACTTCATTTTGGGGGGCTCCAAAATCACTACAAATGGTCACTGCAGCCATGAAATTAAAAGATGCTTACTCCTTGGAAAAGTTATGACCAACCTAGATAGCATATTAAAAAGCAGAGACATTACTTTGTGGACAAAGGTCTGTCTAGTCAAGGCTACGGTTTTTCCAGTAGTCATGTATAGATGTGAGAGTTGGACTATAAAGAAAGCTGAGTGCCAAAGAATTGATGTTTTTGAACTGTGGTGTTGGAGAAGACTCTTGAGAGTCCCTTGGACAGATTCAACCAGTCTATTCTAAAGGAAATCAGTCCTGAATATTCACTGGAAGGACTGAAACTGATGCTGAAGCTGAAACTAGAATATTTTGGCCACCTGATGCGAAGAACTGACTCACTTGAAAAGACGCTGATGCTGGGAAAGATTGAAGGTGGGAGGATAAGGGGATGACAGAGGATGAGATGGTTGGATGCCATCACCGACTCAATGGACATGAGTTTGAGTAAACTCCAGAAGTTGGTGATGGACAGGAGGGCCTGGCGTGCTGCAGTCAATGGGGCTGCATAGAGTTGGACATGACTGAGTGACTGAACTGAACTGACTCTGGTTTGGACTTGGTGCTCTTAGAATTAGCACAACACTAATAACTGCTCCCAATCATATACATGGCAACTGCTTGTTTAGAAACTTTGTCAGGCAGCCCTAAAAACACTCACAAATTCCTTCCCATTTTATTATTTTAATTAATGTTAGATAATTAACGAATTCTTCTTGATTCAATTTACATCAACATTTACTGACAAACTTAATAATAAGCACTCCAGAGACAAAAAGATTAAGTAGACAATCTATTAGGTCTTAACATAACATTGGTGTCTAAGGAAATTCAAATGAGGGCAATTTGTTACCCAAGAAATATTATCACTTTGTTGCCTATTAGCCTTATTGATAATGGATTTTTAGCTGACGTTTTTCCTCTTACCATGACAATTCAGAAAAAAAAAATTTAAGTTACACAACATCCTTAGACTAAGTTAAATGGAAGAAACACTGTATATATTTTATTGTGGTAAAATAGATACAACGTAACATTTAGCCCTTTAGACATTTTGAAATGCACAATTCTAGACATTAATGTTCACAGTGTTGTGCAGCCATGACCACCACCCATTTCCAGAACTTTTCATCTTCTCAAACTGAAACCCTGTCCTCATTAAACACTAACAGTTCATTACTTGCTCCTCCAAATTCCTAAATTACATTTTTAATAAAAAGAAAAAAAGTAATTTTGTCTCCATTTGACAAATCTTCTTCAGGCCATCCCCCACCCCCCCCCCTGCCCCGCAGTTGGTTGCCCCATCACCCAATTGCAAACCCTGGGAGGATCTTTACAACACTCTACTTTTGAAGCTTTTCACTTGGAGCAAACTGTGATTTAAAGATATGAAACCCTAACTATGTAGTTGATTACATATATTTTAAAATTCCAGAAGTTAAGCAAACAAAACCTAATTCTTCTAAAAGGAGCATGAATATGTGATCAGAATAGAAACTATGTATCTGATGTAAATTAAAGTAGTTATGATTCAAAGAATCCTAACCATATATTGTCCATAAATTGCAAGAAGCCACATGGTGCTCAAGTTCCTGTTGGAGCAGGAATTCAACACATGCCTCAAGAAGTCTTCCACAGAACATTCTCCATTACATCAATCTTTAAATGTTCTGAGTCTTTTAGAAATTTCAATTTATCAAAGGGCACAGAAAAAAAGTGAATATGCTTTAATTAAAAAATGCTCAGGCAATATAAACTACTGTGCCTGATATTAAACAAAAATAAAGTGAGTTGTATGTGATTTATTTAAACCTTAGACTACACACTGTTTAAAGAAATAATGGGAAGACATTTCCCCTACATTGTTTTACCTTTTACTTATTTCATCAATTATACAGAGACAGTGTATTCTAAATGTCACATGTGCCTTACATTCCGTGGGAATATTTTCGAGTAATTTAGGAGGCTCTGTTTCTGTACTTGACCTGACAGATGGGCAGCAAAATGTTGTAAATGGCACAGTTCATACTCTGACAGACTGCTTTTCAACAGACACACATACCCGGATGCTCTCCTCTCGTCGATACTGCTTCCAGCTCCTCCCGCCGTCACTGAACATCAGGAGGTAGCTGGTCACCCAGTCGGAGCTCCCGTACCCTCCCTGGGTGGCCATGGCTGTGACCTCCATTCTCTCTCCAAGGTCAATCTGCAGCCACTGGTATTGATTTGACACAAGAGGCGACCAGCCACCAGCTCCTTTTTGTGGGGAGTAGAAAAAAGAAAAATGATAAAGATGGAGAAATCTTTGAAATTTTTATTAACCTGGAAGAATAGTATCATAAATGAAATTTATAAAAATCATAGTTTCAAATTCTTCCTTATATAATGCCTCATAATTACACACACTTATACAAACAAAAAGTAAAAACACAAGTTAAATGTAAATGAATGAAGCTTTTATTAACTGGATTGTCTGTAGCCCCTGACTCTTTGGAGTTTGGGGGTCCCACTCACTGAAAGTGCTTAATATAACAGGTGGACAACAGGCCATCACGTCAGTGCTTGGAACTAGTGTGTTCATTGGCTTTAATGCATGACTTGCCCTCTGTTGGCCATAAGGAGAATACCCAGACCATGGCAGAATTAGAAAACCTTAACTCTGGATTCCTAACACAAGGAACTACAGTGTTGAGAACTGGGATAACAAAGATGGTTATGGCATAGCCCTGCACTCAAGGTGCTCACGGACTCATAATAGAGAGAAGAACTTGAGAACAATTCAGAGAATAACTTGAAAGACAACATGGGAGTGGTGACGATGAAATTAATTTCTGTGCGGGGAGCAAGAGTTCTGGACAGGCAGGAGGTAGGATGAGTGAGGATCCAGAGGAGGCTAATGATAAGGGTTCTTGCATGCTGATGAAAATAGGTGCAGAGTAAGAAATCACTGTGCTTTGTTTTTTCCAGTGCTGGTAAGAAACCAAAGAGTCACAGATTTCTGAGAATGTATTATTGGTATATTTTGTTCTTCCATTTATTGGAAACATGAGCTTTTAACTTGGATTTAGATATCATATTATAATATGCTTTGTTCATTTAAATTATTATGCAATATAAAATTGGGAAATAGATCTGAAATGCATTCTAGAACTGATATTTTGCTAATTATCCATGTCTAGAAAACACAGTGTCATGTAAACAATCCCTAACATGAAAAAAGTAGCTTTAAAAAATTGTTCCCATTATTCTTACACCTAATTTGAGACTCTAATAATGAAGCCTGATCCTGGAGGCAACATTTATTATCTTCGTATTAAGGGCAATTATTAACATCCACACCCCGTTTACTAAAACTGTTATGACAGTGCACATCAGGAGAGGTGTGACATGGTTACAGGACAGCTCGAAGGGAAATGGAAGTGGGGTACTTACATCAGTGTGTGGAGCTGTCACCAGCAAGTGGGCACATCTATGGCTTCACTGTGTCCTCTGTTAATTGCACTGCATGTATAACTCTTAGTTAAGTCTAAAGCTTACAGATTCTTTCTGAGACTTCCTCATTTCCTGTAGTAAATCTTTGTTCCAATATTATAAATTTTCTTCTCACTGTGTCACAAGCACAATCTTTTCTTTTGATCCAGAATCTATAATATGCCACATTTTTGGTTGTTCTGTAATACATTTTTTAACTTTCTATTTTGAAATAATTTCAGATTTGCAAAAGAGTTGCAAAGATGGGTAAGGAATTCCTGTCTACTTTTTACCTAATGTCTCCTAATGTTAATTTCTGACATCACCATGGCACTTTGATCAAAACTAAGCTATGAACACTGGTACAAGGTTAAAGAAATGATAAACTTTATTTCGATGTCTCCGATTTTTCTGCTAACTCACTTTTTCTGTTCCAGGACCCTGTGTTGCATTTAGTCACTGTATCTCCTTAGTGTTCTACAACCTGTGAAAGTTTCTCAATCTTTCTTTGTCTTTAATTGCAGGACTGATCATCACCCAACACCTTCCTGCTAATTCTACTCAT
>NW_027224553.1:0-13488 GCF_023699985.2 Odocoileus virginianus | reverse complement strand
TTTGGATTCGCGGGACTAACGGAAATCAAATACATGTCTAATGAGAGTTCCCGAAAGTCTCGACTCCAGAACTTCTCTGGAGAGCAACAGGCACTGGGGCCCCTGCTCCTGCAAGCCCACTCCTGCCTGGGCCCCTGCTCCTGCAAGCCCACTGCTGACGCAAAGCAGTGAGTGTTTCCTGGGGCCCCTGCTCCTGCAAGCCCACTGCTGACGCAAAGCAGTGAGTGTTTCCTGGGGCCCCTGCTCCTGCAAGCCCACTGCTGACGCAAAGCAGTGAGCATTTCCTGGAGAAGGGAGGCCTGGGAGGGGTAAGTGGTGACAGTTTATCTGAAGCTGGTGCTGGGTTCATTAAGGGGCCTGGTGCAGTCTATCTGCTTCTTGTCTGCAGGGCTCAGCTTCTCTGCACGCTGAGTCCAGGTCTTGTCACCATCCCAGTCCTGGTGGTGTCAGGTTGGAAGAGTGTGAAACAGAGCATCCCCTGCCTACCCCACCCCAATCTCCCCTTGTCTCCAACTGTCTGTCCTCAAGGGCTCAGATAGGAGCTGCAATTGCAGGAATGAAGCTTGAAGCCTTCAGTCAATACTTTCTGCCCCCAGATAGTAAGGTCCTGGGAGATGATTTGGCCACTCCAATAAAGAAGAAAGCCCAGACCTCAGCTGAAGGAGGTAGAGGGACAACTTACCTTTGTCAAAGCCACCTTTCCTTGAATGTAGCAGACACCTATTTTAAGTGGTCCTACTTGTCCTTGACACATTCTAATAACAGAATGGGACAAATTTCTGTGTTTCAGAAGAGGAGGTCCAGGAATTGTGAGGCCTCTTTCTTAATGCCCCACAGCCGCTCAGTGGTGGAATAAAAAATGGAACATATCCTGAGTCCTGGATCAGCCCTTCCTGGGGCTGAAAACTTTACCTCAGGCTTTCAGTCCTCTTCTCCACTCAGCTGCCAATATTACAACCATCTTTGAGAGAAAAGATGCTCCAAACCCCACAACAGGGTTGTTTGATAGCCAGGGATGATCATACTCAGAGAAGGCAATGGCAACCCACTCCAGTACTCTTGTCTGGAAAATCCCATGGACAGAGGAGCCTGGTCAGCTGCAGTCCACGGGGTCGCAAAGAGTTGGACACGA
Source organism: Odocoileus virginianus (assembly GCF_023699985.2). Classification (NCBI taxonomy): domain Eukaryota; kingdom Metazoa; phylum Chordata; class Mammalia; order Artiodactyla; family Cervidae; genus Odocoileus; species Odocoileus virginianus. Next base: position 12,356 of record NW_027224553.1, on the reverse strand, counting down.
CTGAGCAACTTCACTTTCTTTCACTTTACTAACCTACTCTGTGCCACAACACTGTTTTAGGTGCCACAAATTTAGAAGAATACAAAATAAACAAAACACCTGCCCTCATGGAGTTTACATTCTAGTGGGCGAAAGGAAGACAGGTTTTTAAGGAAAATACATAGTATGTCAGATAGTGATAAACTCTATAGACAAAAAGAAAGCAGGGTTTTGATTTGCATTTCTCTGATAATGAGTGATGTTGAGCATCTTTTCATGTGTTTGTTAGCCATCTGTATGTCTTCTTTGGAGAAATGTCTGTTTAGTTCTTTGGCCCATTTTTTGATTGGGTCATTTATTTTTCTGGAATTGAGCTGCAGGAGTTGCTTGTATATTTTTGAGATTAATCCTTTGTCTGTTGCTTCGTTTGCTATTATTTTCTCCCGATCTGAGGGCTGTCTTTTCACTTTGCTTATAGTTTCCTTTGTTGTGCAAAAGCTTTTAAGTTTCATTAGGTCCCATTTGCTTATTTTTGCTTTTATTTCTGAATATTCTGGGATGTGGGTCATAGAGGATCCTGCTGTAAAACCACAATGAGGTACCATTACATGTCAGTCAGGATGGCTACTATCCAAAAGTCTACAAGCAATAAATGCTGGAGAGGGTGGGGAGAAAAGGGAACCCTCTTACACTGTTGGTGGGAATGCAAACTAGTACAGCCACTATGGAAAACAGTGTGGAGATTTCTTAAAAAACTGGAAATAGAACTGCCATATGACCCAGCAATCCCACTCCTGGACATACACACCGAGGAAACCAGATCTGAAAGAGACACGTGCACCCCAATGTTCATCGCAGCACTGTTTATAATAGCCAGGACATGGAAGCAGCCTAGATGCCCATCAGCAGACAAATGGATGAGGAAGCTGTGGTACATATACATCATGGAGTATTACTCAGCCATTAAAAAGAATTCATTTGAATCAGTTCTAATGAGATGGATGAAAGTGGAGCCCATTATACAGAGTGAAGTAAGGCAGAAAGATAAAGACCATTACAGTATACTAACGCATATATATGGAATTTAGAAAGATGGTAATGATAACCCTACATGCAAAACAGAAAAAGAGACACAGATGTACAGAACAGACTTTTGGACTCTGTGGGAGAAGGCGAGGGTGGGATGTTTAAAGAGAAGAGCATGGAAACATGTATATTATCTAGGGTGAAACAGATCACCAGCCCAGGTTGGATGCATGAGACAAGTGCTCAGGGCTGGTGCACTGGGAAGACCCAGAGGGATCGGGTGGAGAGGGAGGTGGGAGGGGGGATCGGGATGGGGAATACATGTAAATCCATGGCTGATTCATGTCAATGGATGGCAAAAACCACTACAATATTGTAAAGTAATTAGCCTCCAACTAATAAAAATAGGAACCTCCATACTGTTCTCCACAGTGGCTGTACCAATTTACATTCCCACCAACAGTGTAGGAGGGTTCCCTTCTCTCCACACCCTCTCCAGCATTTGTTGTTTGTGGATATTTTTTCATGATGGGCATTCTGACCTGTGTGAGGTGATATCTCATACTTTTGATTTGCATTTCTCGAATAGCTAGTGATGTTAAACATCTTTTCACGTACCTATTGGCCATCTGCATATCTTCTTTGAAGAAATGTCTATTCAGGTCTCCCACCCATTTTTTGAGTGGTTATTTGTTTTGATGATATTAAGCATCATAAGCTGTTTGCAAATTTTGGAGACTAATCCCTTATCAGTCACATCATTTGCAAATATTTTCTCCCAATCTGTGGGTTGTCTTTTCATTTTGTTTATTGTTTCCTTTGCTGTGCAAAAGCTTTTGAGTTTAAGTAGGTCCCATTTGTTTATTTTTGTTTTTATTTCCATTATTCTGGGAAACAGATCAAAAATTATATTGCTATGATTTATGTCAGGGAGTGTTCTGCCTATATTTTCCTCTAGGAGTTCTATAGTGTCTGGTGTCACATTTAGGTCCTTAATCCATTTCAGGTTTAGAATTTTTATATCTTCCTGATTCCTTTCATCATAATATAGTGACCATATTTATGCCTAGTGTTTTCTACCTTGAAGTTTATTTTTGTCTGATATTAACATGGTACCAGTTTTCTTTTGGTTATAAATTTCTGGGCATATTTTCTTCTGTCTTTTTATTTCAAATTTTCTGTGTCTTTATATTGTAGGTATATCTCTTATAAACAGCATAGTTAGATCTTTAAAAATACAATTTGTCAGGAATTTCCTGGTGGCCCAGTGGCTAAGACTCTATGCTCCCAATGCAGGGGAGCCTGTGTTTGATCCCTGGTCAGGGAACTAGAATCTGCAACTAAAGATCCTGCATGCCACAACTAAGACCCATCACAGCCAAATAAAAATAAATACAAAAAATACAATTTTTCAGTATATGTTGTTTAACTTGTACATTTCATCTGTTTACACTTGTCATTGCTAGTTTATTGGATTTCCTTTTACCACTTTAATTTGTGCTTTCCACATATTCTATTTTTTCGTTTTTGTTATTTATTTGTGCTTGAAGTATTAGTGTTATTTTTAATCTATAGCTGGGTTTGTGGGGAGGTTGAGCAGAGGGGTATTTATTTTGCTTGTACAGGAATCATTTAAATCTATTTTTACATTTTGCAAGGGTTAAATTAAAACAAGATCATGTTATTCATGAATTCACTTAATTTGACATAGTGAATGGCAAAACCTTGCAATACACTAGAAGTAAAAGAATGAGTATGACACCACTGCCAAACCCTTTGTGTTGTGGAACTCCCATTCTTATTTCAAGATACGTACTTTGTATCCTATGTCTGACACCCATTGTCAGGCATAAGACTATGTCAGCATGCTCACGATGTTAATCCACAGGTTAAAAATCAATATCTTACTTCCTGGTTTAAAAATAAAAGTAGCTATTCTCATATTTTCATCCCCCTCCTCAAAAGGGTTGGAGTTAAGGGTTGAATTATAGCCCCTCAAAAGGTTTGTTGAAATCTTAACCCCCAGTACCTCCGAATGTGACCTTATTTGGAAGTAGGGCCTTTACAGAGGTAATCAAGTTTAAAATGAGGTCATTAGACTCTATATGCAAAACAGAAAAAGAGACACAGATGTATAGAACAGACTTTTGGACTCTGTGGGAGAATGTGAGGGTGGGATGATTCAAGAGAACAGCATCAAAACATGTATATTATCTAGGGTGAAACAGATCACCAGCCTAGGTTGGATGCATGAGACAAGTGCTCGGACCTGGTGCACTGGGAAGACCCAGAGGGATCGGGTGGAGAGGGAGGTGGGAGGGGGGATCGGGATGGGGAATACATGTAAATCCATGGCTGATTCATGTCAATGTATGACAAAAACCACTACAATATTGTAAAGCAATTAGCCTCCAACTAATAAAAATAAATGGAAAAAAAAGAATGATTAATATGAAAAAAAAATAAAATAAAATGAGGTCATTAGGATGGGTCCTAGTCTAATATAACTGGTATCCTTTAAAAGGGGTGGGGGGGTGGAATTTGGACACACAGAATGAGACTGAGGAAAAACGTGTAAGAATTAAGGCAGAGACTGGAGCAACGTACCTCCAAGCCAAGGAACACCAAAGATTGCCAACAAACTGCCAGAAGCTGAGATAGAGGCAATCCTGTCTCACGGCCCTCAGAAGAAACCAAACCTGCTGACACCTGATCTCAGCCTTCTAGCCTCTAGGACTATAAGACAATAAATGTCTGCACTCGGGTGCTTTGTTACTGCTGTTGTTAGTGATATTAATACCATCAATGCAGTTGAGAAGCTTTGACCATGTCCATCATATTACTGGAGCTGGATGTCCTTAAGGACACTTCTCTATTTCCCCAATCCACAGTTTTTTAAAATGATTTTATTCAGTGACAGAAGACAATAAATTGTTGGAAATATTTTTAATCCATTTCTTCATTTGATAAATATTGCACACTTGCTATATGGCACTTACTGGGGATACAGTAGGGAACATAACAGGTTGGCTCCTCTCATGATGGTTCTTACATGCTAGTGATGGAGAAAGACATAAAACAAATAAATATATGACAATAAATGATACAAAGGAAATATAGGGCACTATGAGAGAGTATACTCAAATACTTTGGCCACTTGACGTGAAGAGCTGACACATTGGAAAAGACCCTGATGCTGGGAAAGATTGAGGGCAGGAGGAGAAGGGGTTGACAGAGGATGAGATGGCTGGATGGCATCATCGACTCAATGGACATGAGTCTGAGCAAACTCCAGGAGATAGTGAAGGATAGGGAAGCCTGGTGTGCTGCAGTTCATGGGTCGCAAAGAATCGAACATGACTGAGTGACTGAACAACAAGGAGTATAAGAGAGTGTTTGCAATAGTCCTCTCTGGAGAGAGAACCTTTAAGCTGAGAGTGAAGTAGAAGGATCTCCCTGACAGAGAAAGATCACTTCTGATAGAGGGAACTGCATATGGAAACACCTTGGCATATCTGAAGAACAGAAGGGATAGCAGAACTTATTAAGAAATGATACTCATGGGAAATAAGGAAGAGGAGACAAAAATGGCATGGAAACTGGGTGAACAGTGAGAGCTATTTACTGAGGTGAGGAAGACCCTAGGAAGAATAGATTGGATTAGGGTCAGAATCAAGTGTTCCATTTTGGACCTGTTGAATTTGAAATACACCAAGTTTTCAAGTGGAGACATCAATTGAATATTCAAGTTGGGAGCTCAGGGCAAGGTCTGGGCTTGATTTTTTTTGTTTTTTGAGTCATCAGTAGAGGTGGTATTTAAAGCCTTGGGAATGGAAGAGATTATCAAGGGAGTAAGCGAAGCAGGAAAAGACTTGGACCAAGGACTGAATCCTGGAGCATTCTAACATTTTGAGATTAGATTTTGTCAGATCTGCCTTGTAATCTGAGACTCACCCTTCTCAATTCTCCTATTTAGCTTCTCTCTGTTCACAAGTGTCGGGTCTGCATTATGGTCTGCGGCATTTCCTGCCCAATGCTGTTTCTTTCCCTCTCGTATTTCACAGCTAGTACCCCCAATAAACCTCTTGCAATCCAAACTCTCATATCTGCTTCCCAGAGACCTGAACTGGCAACAACTGGTACTAGGATTGATCTGAGAAAGCAGAGGTAAGGTGGGGCTTTGGGACTGGATCACTTAACTATGTGAAATGAAATGAGGACCTCATCCCAGCTGGCATGTGGGCCTAGGATAGTCCCTGGCACAAGATGGTGGCCCAACTGCTAAAATTTTCACTAGTAGTGAGTTGACAGAATGCTCTGGTGAGAGAAAATGCTCTGGCAGATGCAATGATAAGATGTGGATAATGTTGTTTACAAGGACAGTGGAATTGGCTGGCTGTTATTATTAATAAATTGCTTTGAAACCCTATGGAGGAATAATAAAATTGCTGAGGGCAATTAACAACTGAAAACTAAGTGAATAGCCCAAGGGTAAACAGACTGACGGGGCTTCCCAGGTGGTGCTAGCAGTGAAGAACCCACCTACCAATGCAGAAGACGTAAGAGATACAGGTTCGATCCCTGGGTTGGGAAGATCCCCTGAAGGAGGGCATGGCAACCCACTCCAATAATCTTGCCTGGAGAATCTCATGAACAGAGGAGCCCCGACAGGGTGGGGGAGGTGCTATAGTCCATAGGGTCACAAAGAATCGGCCACAACTGAAGTGACTTAGCATGCATGGATGCAAACAGACAGACAGAAAATAAGGATGTTGTTTAATAATACGATTTTTAAAAAACAGCAATAGAAAAGAGGCCAGGAGTTAACACCCCAATAAAAAGCCATGATGCTCTACCCAGTTCCTGGACATGAGTCAGTTTTCAGACTCAGAACCCCCTGGCTGAAGAAGTGGCTAGGCCCCCAGGAGGAAGAACAATGCATCACCATGGCAATTACATACCATAATAATAGTCCCAGTCCTTCCCTGAAGGGATACATGGCCATTGACTTGGGTGACTCTATGCTAGGGAAAGGGGAGACATTTAGAGGACCACTGGACATTAATACCCAGAGACCTAAAGTGTCTCTCTAGTAAGGGGTTCCAGGTAATAAATAGGGAGGCAGAACACAAATTTGGATAAAAGATAGTTTATAAATACAGGAGTTTTCTTCTGGAATACAGGGTTTAACACCCTGGCAAGGACCCTGAAAGATGATATAAACACATGTAGAAGGTTGGATCCTAGAAGCATGGAAAACATGTTCATTGATTTTAACTTTGCCTGAAATTAATAAATTAAAAATGCTTCAGTTGCCACAACAGACAGTGATGAGAAGGCTCAGGGAGGTGGGCAGGCTGGAATGGATGTGTTATCTGAGGTCAGAATACCCACTGCAGGATTATACTGTACAGAACAGCTCAGGGAACACACTGTTCATCAAGGCCATGTGGAATGTGCTGGTGAGAGCAACAGCATCACTGAGAAGTGAACAGGTAAGAGGCAGGAAGACTAGGGGTCCCCAAATAGAGGAAACAGGCTGCAAATGTCAGAAGATTTTTTTCCCCTTCTCTATACAAAATTAAAAAGAGGTTTCTTTTAAAATTCTGTGTTGCCATGACAACACCTGGTTCCACCTGAACTTAACTTTTCTCAAACCTTGAGCTAACCAATGCATTTTTCTTATGGAAATGTTCTCTTAAGCTATGTTAATGAGACTATGTATTTGCTTGGAAACCTGCCTTTCTTCAAGATTCATGTCAATCATTTTATGGCCTGGGATGACTCACCTTGTGCCAATGTTATCTCAAAATGCATGTTGTGGGTGAGGGGCCTGGTGCCATTCTCTGAGTTTTGAGACATTTCCTTTCTCTAATTAGCAGCCTGCTAGTAGGTATATAACTTCCTGCTAAAGACTAGCAGGGGGCACTCTTTCTGCCCTCTTCTGATGTCTATGTCACAAGCTTTCTCTATCTCTTTTCAGTTCAGTTGCTCAGTCATGTCCGACTCTTTGTGACCCCATGAATCGCAGCATGCCAGGCCTCCCTGTCCATCACCAACTCCCGGAGTTTACCCAAACTCATGTCCATCGAGTCGGTGATGCCATCCAGCCATCTCATCCTCTGTCGTCCCCTTCTCCTCCTGCCCCCAATCCCTTCCAGCATCAGGGTCTTTTCCAATGAGTCAACTCTTCGCATGAGGTGGCCAAAGTATTGGAGTTTCAGCTTCAACATCAGTCCTTCCAATGAACACCCAGGACTGATCTCCTTTAGGATGGACTGGTTGGATCTCCTTGCAGTCCAAGGGACTCTCAAGAGTCTTCTCCAACACCACAGTTCAAAAGCATCAATTCGGGAAGGGAGTCTTAATAGAGGAAGTTTCCAATCACCAGGAAACCCTCGCACTGGCGGGACTGGGGGAAGTTTTTGGCAATCTAACTGGGAAGAAAAATTAAACAAGGCCCACAGATTACGTGCCTAAAAGCAACTCCCAGCAGAAAAGTACCCCAGACGCCCGTACCCGCCAGCAACAAGCGGGGGCGGAACGGAGAGGAGCGGGCGGCATTGCTTAGGGTAAGGACCAGCCCGAAGACCCTGAGAGCAATCGGAGGGAGCTTTTTTAAACTGTGGGATAGCAAGGGTCAAAATTAACCGGCCCGAACACACTGCCGGCGGTTTGCAAAACAAAGGGACTGAGAAACTCCAGAGAAGAGCCGGCCCATCCCCACTGGAGGTAGGAGGCAGGGGGGAGGGGAAAAGGGCAAACTCAGCCCCTGAGAAGCCACCCCCTCCCACACTGCAAACAGGCCCCCGGTTCCTATCTAAAGACTTCCTGAGACCCGACTGGCGGCGCGCGCTGGGGCCGCGGAGGGAAAAAGCGCGCCGTACCCGGGGAGATTGCGCCCAAGCCTCTGGCTGCCTGAGCCGCTCGCCGCGGAGGGAAAAGGCGCGCTGCACCCGGGGAGAGTGCGCCCAAGCCTCTGGCTGCCTGAACCGCTCAGGCCGGGGAAGGCACAAAACGCAGGCGCAACCGAATCCGCGCTTTTGTGGAGTACCCGAAAACTGGAACCGCACTCAACACAGGGCCCACTCCATATAGAGCAGCTGGGAGCCTGAGCAGTGTAGACGGGGAAAGCACTGACACCCGTGAGTGGGGCAAACCCAGTGTGGCCGGAACACGGCGAGCGCTATCCACACAGAGCGGTATCTGTCTGCAGTGCCCCGCCCTCCCCGTGGCAGGACTGAACTGAACTAGCGAACCTAAATAAGAGATCACCTCCACCCGCCTGTGTCAGGGCGGAAATTAGACACCAAAGAGACGGCACATAGAAGCCAAATAAACAAAGGGAACCGCTTCAGAAAGGACCAGTGCAACAGATTAAAATCCCTGAAGGTAACACTGACTACACCGGAAGGGGCCTATAGATATCGAGAAGTGTAAGCTGGAAAGAGGAGCTATCTGAAATTGAACTGAACCTACACTGACCGCAACAACTCCAGAGAAATTCCTAGATATATATGTATATATTTTTTTTAATTAAAAAAAAATTTTTTTCTTTCCTTTTTTTTTTTTTTTATTTTTTCTCTTTTATTTTCTTTTAAAATTCCCTATTACTCCCCCATTACTCCTCAACTTTCATTTTCATATATTTTTACGATTTTTTTAATTAGGGAAAAAATTTTTTTTCTTTTTTTTTCTTTTTCTTGTTTTTCTCTCCTATTTCCTTTTAAAGTCCTCTAATACTCCTCTATTATTCCTTAATTTTCATTTTCATTTCACTATAACCTTGCCAAAAAAAAAAGAGAGAGAAACCCTATTTTTAAACCGAACTTCATATCCATTTCTAATTTTTCTGTGTGTTTTTGTTTTTGTTTTTAAATATTGTATTTCAAAGAGCCTAACCTCTACACTAGATTTTTAATCTTTGTTTTTCAGTATGTGATATAAATTTTGGACATTTAAGAATCCAATATTCAGTTCCCATTTCTATTCAGGAGTGTGGTGATTACTCTCCCACTTTTGACTCTCTGTTTTCTACCTCAGAACACCTCTATTTCCTCCTTTCCCCTTCTCTTCCCAATCCAACTCTGTGAATCTTTGTGGGTGTCTGGGCTACGGAGAACACTTTGGGAACAGATAACTGCGTAGATCTGTCTCTCTCCTCTTGAGTCCCCTTTTTCTCCTCCTGCTCACCTCTATCTCCTTCCTCCCTCTCCTATTCTTCATGTAACTCTGTGAACCTCTCTGGTTGTCTCTCACGGTGGAGAATCTTTTCACCATTAACCTAGAAGTTTTATTATCAGTGCTGTATAGTTGGAGAAGTCTTGAGACTATTGGAAGAATAAAACTGAAATCCAGAGGCAGGAGACTTAAGCCCAAATCCTGAGAAAACCAGAAAACTCCTGACTACACGGAACATTAAGGAATAAGAGACCATCCAAAAGCTTCCATACCTACACCAAAACCAACCACCACCCAAGAGCCAATAAGCTCCAGTACAAGACATACCACGCAAATTCTTTAGCAACGCAGGAACATAGACCTGAGTGTCAACATACAGGCTCTCCAAAGTCACACCTAACACAGAGACCCATCGCAAAACTCATTACTGGACACTCCATTGCACTCCAGAGAGAAGAAATCCAATTCCACGCACCAGAACGCTGACACAAGCTTCCCTAACCAGGAAACCTTGACAGACCAATCGTCCAACCCCACCCACTGGGTGAAACCTCCACAATAAAAAGGAACCACAGACCACAAGAATACAGAAAGCCCACTCCAGACACAGCAATCTAAACAAGATGAAAAGGCAGAGAAATACCCAACAGCTAAAGGAACATGAAAAAAAGCCCACCAAGTCAAACAAAAGAGGAGGAAATAGGGAATCTACCTGAAAAAGAATTTAGAATAATGATAATAAAAATGATGCAAAATCTTGAAAACAAAATGGAGTTACAAATAAATAGCCTGGAGACAAAGATTGAGAAGATGCAAGAAATGTTTAACAAGGACCTAGAAGAAATTTTAAAAAGTCAATTAAAAATTAATAATGAAATAAATGAGATCAAAAACACTCTGGAGGGAACCATGAGTAGAATAACAGAGACAGAAGATAGGATAAGTGAGTTAGAAGATAAAATGGTGGAAATAAATGAAGCAGAGAGGAAAAAAGAAAAAAGAATCAAAAGAAATGAGGACAACCTCAGGGACCTCTGGGACAATGTGAAACGCCCCAACATTCGAATCATAGGAGTCCCAGAAGAAGAAGACAAAAAGAAAGGCCATGAGAAGTTACTCGAGGAGATAATAGCTGAAAACTTCCCTAAAATGGGGAAGGAAATAGCCACCCAAGTCCAAGAAACCCAGAGAGTCCCAAACAGGATAAACCCAAGGCGAAACACCCCAAGACACATATTAATCAAATTAACAAAGATCAAACACAAAGAACAAATATTAAAAGCAGCAAGGGAGAAACAACAAATAACACACAAAGGGATTCCCATAAGGATAACAGCTGATCTATCAATAGAAACCCTTCAGGCCAGAAGGGAATGGCAGGACATACTTAAAGCAATGAAAGAGAATAACCTACAACCTAGATTACTCTACCCAGCAAGGATCTCATTCAGATATGAAGGAGAACTCAAAAGCTTTACAGACAAGCAAAAGCTGAGAGAATTCAGCACCACCAAACCAGCTCTTCAACAAATACTAAAGGATCTTCTCTAGACAGGAAACACAGAAAGGTGGTATAAACGTGAACCCCAAACAACAAATGGCAACGGGACCATACCTATCAATAATTACCTTAAATGTAAATGGGTTGAATGCCCCAACCAAAAGACAAAGGCTGGCTGAATGGATACAAAAGCAAGACCCCTATATATGCTGTCTACAAGAGACCCACCTCAAATCAAGGGACACATACAGACTAAAAGTGAAGGGCTGGAAAAAATATTTCACGCAAACGGAGACCAAAAGAAAGCAGGAGTCGCAATACTCATATCAGATAAAGTCGCAATACTCATATCAGATAAAATAGACTTTCAAATAAAGGCTGTGAAAAGAGACAAAGATGGACACTACATAATGATCAAAGGATCAATCCAAGAAGAAGATATAACAATTATAAATATATATGCACCCAACATAGGGGCACCGCAATATGTAAGGCAAACGCTAACGAGTATGAAAGAGGAAATTAATAGTAACACAATGATAGTAGGAGACTTTAATACCCCACTCACAACTATGGATAGATCAACTAAACAGAAAATGAACAAGGAAACACAAACTTTAAAGGACACAATGGACCAGCTAGACCTAATTGACATCTATAGGACGTTTCACCCCAAAACAATCAACTTCACCTTTTTCTCAAGTGCACACGGAACCTTCTCCAGAATAGATCACATCCTGGGCCATAAATCTAGTCTTGGTAAATTCAAAAAAACTGAAATCATTCCAATCATCTTTTCTGACCACAGTGCAGTAAGATTAGATCTCAATTACAGGAAAAAAATTATTAAAAATTCAAACATATGGAGGCTAAACAACACGCTTCTGAATAACCAACAAATCATAGAAGAAATCAAAACATGCATAGAAATGAATGAAAATGAAAACACAACAACCCAAAACCTATGGGACACTGTAAAAGCAGTGCTAAGGGGAAGATTCATAGCATTACAGGCCTACCTCAAGAAACAAGAAAAAAGTCAAATAAATAACCTAACTCTACACCTAAAGCAACTAGAGAAGGAAGAAATGAAGAACCCCAGGGCTAGTAGAAGGAAAGAAATCTTAAAAATTAGGGCAGAAATAAATGCAAAAGAAACAAAAGAGACCATAGCAAAAATCAACAAAGCTAAAAGCTGGTTTTTTGAAAAAATAAACAAAATTGACAAACCATTAGCAAGACTCATCAAGAAACAAAGGGAGAAGAACCAAATTAACAAAATTAGAAACGAAAATGGAGAGATCACAACAGACAACACTGAAATACAAAGGATCATAAGAGACTACTACCAGCAGCTCTATGCCAATAAAATGGACAACTTGGAAGAAATGGACAAGTTCTTAGAGAAGTATAACTTTCCAAAACTGAACCAGGAAGAAATAGAAGATCTTAACAGACCCATCACAAGCAAGGAAATCGAAACTGTAATCAGAAATCTTCCAGAAAACAAAAGCCCAGGACCAGATGGCTTCACAGCTGAATTCTACCAAAAATTTAGAGAAGAGCTAACACCTATCTTACTCAAACTCTTCCAGAAAATTGCAGAAGAAGGTAAACTTCCAAACTCATTCTATGAGGCCACCATCACCCTAATTCCAAAACCAGACAA
>NW_027224552.1:0-13813 GCF_023699985.2 Odocoileus virginianus | reverse complement strand
AGTTGGGAGAAGTCTGTAGTGATTAAAAGGAACAGACTACTAAGACATGCAATAAGCCAGATTGATCTCAAGAGTGTTATGCTGAGTGGGAAAATGTCTATTTCAGAAGGCTACTTGATGTATAACACTTATTGGATTGTATGATTATAATCCATAATGATTCCATACATAAGGTATGATTCTACTTACATGACATTCTTAAAAGGAAAAATATAGAAATGAAAAGGAGAGCAGTAGTTGCCAGGGGTGATCAGGGATTGCAGGGGTGAGAACATGTGCAAAGGGACATTTTTTAGAATGATGGGACAGTTCTATATTGTGATTTCTGTGACAGTTACAAGAACCCACACATGTGATAAAATTTCATAGAGTTATGCATCAAAAAAGTGCCTGTAAAAACTGGTGAATCAGAGTAAGTTTTGTGTTTTGATGAAAATTTATCAATATCAATTTCTTTATATTTTTACCTGTAATTATTCTGTTAATATATATATTTCATTTTATCATGCTGCTGCCTAGGCTGCTGTGGGCATCCATGGTCTCTTCTACTTAGTTATAAATAATTGCAAAGCAGGGCATCAGTTGCCTGTCAGCGCTCTGAGGTGAAATGAGACACAGGAGTAGACATCTCAACTAAATATACACTATTATTCCTGCATCACTAGTTATCTTGTCCTAAAATTAAAGGACTGGCACTGTTTTAGAGAACTTGTCTGTATTCCTTTCTACTTGTCTATTTGCCTTTGACTATTTTATGTTAATTTTTCCATTAAAACAATGAAACCAGATGGAAGATTGACAGTTACATTCTACATGATCTTTTAACTGTACAGAACGTCAGTCACCAGCTTCTGTGGTATTGACAGGCACTAAGTGTCTGCAGCTTGTAGAAACCAAGTTTGGCAGGACTGCATTATAGCATTGTGTCACAGAAAGATCTGGCATGCTTCTATTGACTTTATTTTACAAAGAGAAAAATAATGAGCCACTAACAAGTGAGGCTGAACACTTTGGGCCAATGACATAGAAAATGTGACATGAGGACAACTCTAGGACACATGATCTAATAAGTATGATTCTACTTTGGGAGGCAGCAGGTCTGAATATCCTGATCCTTCTCAAAGTCTAATAAGTAAGATTCAATGTCAGATTTCAAAAAATGTTTTATTCCTGTTATAATTTCATAAAAACATAGATAACGGAATAGATTCCAAAAGTCAGAAGGACTGATTTGTTATTGTTTGATCTTGAAGTAACTTATGTACAGGAAAACCTAACTAGAGCCTTAGAATCCAGTAGACAAGAGATATATTAACTATTTGGATGAGATTGCCTTTCACTAAGAAAGCTGAAGGTCTTTGAGCTTCTTAAAAGAGTCATTAGACTCTGGATGGAGGAAAGTAGGCATAGGCTAAATGATGACCAGTAAATAGATTATAAGAAGGGTTCATGGCATATACTAAATTATGTTTTAAATGGACTGGTAAAGTTATTCTGCTGAATAATTACCAATGTATGTCAACTTGTTTATTCTTCTGTTCTGCTCAACTCAAACCTTTCATGAGAATTGTTTCTTTCAAGCCCCTTTCAGATACTGCATAGGTCATTAGTGACCAGGTAATTCATGACCAGAGCAAGAAAAGTATACAAAATAAAGGTCTGTGGTGAGTCAGACTTTTTCTCATCTGTGCACAGACCACGTGAGTCTATGAACACGACAACCCCCACTTCCTGTTGGGGGGAGTCACACAGGTACCGGGTAGTATGTATATGTGCTGCCAGGCACTCAAAGACACTGAACTCTCAGCTTGAGGCAGAACTGAGCACATTTGTGCAGGGGAATCCATGCCTCATGCCACTCTCCAGTCTGCTCTGGGTGTTCCTGGCCTTCACCTTCTCTGGTAGGGATGCTCTCAAACATGGGTGCGAGTGTTTAGGGTGAAAGGACTGCACACAGGCACATGGTGCTTCACAGGGACTTGGGGAGGAAAGGAGGGTTGGAGAAAAGCATATTTATTATGATTTCAATTTGGATTTACTTGGGTCTCAAATTAGTCTAATTCCTACATTATTTTGTTCACCAATTCAGCTCCGTTTTCTGATTTTTTCCACAGGATCTGGTGTGGCCCAGAAAGTTACTCAAGACCAGCCAGACATAACCAGTCAAATAGGGCAATCTGTCATTCTGAACTGTAGGTATGAAGTAAGTTGGAGTAGGTACACGCACTACCTTTTTTGGTACAAGCAGCTTCCCAGTGGAGAGATGACTTTCCTTCTTCGTCAGGAATCTTCTGGCCCGAATGCAAGGAAAGGCCGCTACTCTGTAAACTTTCAGAAAGCAGACAAATCCATCAGCCTCACCATTTCAGCCTTACAACTGGAAGACTCTGCAAAGTACTTTTGTGCAGTCTGGGAACTCACAGTGCTTGAAGTAATGGGAAAAGCTGTACAAAAACCCCAGAGCTTATAAGTGAGAGCCCCCCTGCTGCAGGACCCCAGCTGAAATGCACACCTGCAGACCTCAGACAAGAAATGGTAGTCCTGTGGTTGCTTCATCTGTGGTCTGGATCAGAGGATTTAATTCTAAACAAAAACTCCTTCCATGTCATTTGGAAACAGGTGTCCAGAGTAACTTTCTACTAATACATTATCGGTCTTAAGTTTTTGACTTTAAAACAATCGTATGGGGCTGGAGGAGCTAAGATGGTGGAGGAATAGGATGGGGAGACCACTTTCTCCCCACAAATTCATCGAAAGATCATTTGAACGCTGAGCAAACTCCACAAAACAACTTCTGATCGCTAGCAGAGGACATCAGGAGCCTAGAAAAGCAGCCCATTGTCTTCGAAAGGAGGTAGGTCATAATATAAAAGATAAAAACAGAGACAATAGAGTTAGGGACGGAGATCCGTCCTGGGAAGGGAGTCTTAATAGAGGAAGTTTCCAAATACCAGGAAACCCTCTCACCGGTGGGTCTGGGGAAGTTTTCGAATCTCGGAGGGCAACTTAACTGGGAGGAAAAATAAATAAAACCCACAGATTGCATGCCTAAAAGCAACTTCCAGCAGAAAAGTACCCCAGATGCTCGCATCCACCACCAGCAAGTGGGGGCTGAACGGAGAGGAGCAGGCGGCATTGCTTAGGGTAAGGACTGGGCCCGAATGCCCTGAGGGCAATCGGAGGGAGCTAATGTGAGATAGCAACTTAAACTGTGGGATAGCAAGAGAGAGAGAAAATTAACTGGCAAAACCACACTAACCGAACACACTGCCCGCCTGTTCGCAGAACAAAGGACTGAGCAAATACCACAGAAGAGCTAGAAGGCTGCGGGCTCCCCATCCCCCGCCAGAGGCAGGAGACAGCGAGGAGGGGAAAGGGGCAAACTTGGCCCCAGAGACGGCACCCCCTACCAAACGGCAAACAGGCTTCCAGTCTCTAACCAAAGACTTCCTGAGATTCTGGATGGTTGACATCTGCCAGGAGGGTCACAGCCAGAAATCAGCTTCCCAGAAGAGACACAAGGCGCACCGGACCAGCGCGTGGAAACTGAGGCTGGGACCACAGAGGGGATAAGGCGCACTGCACCCGGGGAGAGTGCGCTCGTCAAGCTCCTGGCTGCCTGAGCTGCTCGGATGGGGAAGGCACAAAACGCAGGCCCAACCAAGTCTGTGCCTTTGTGGAGTACCCGAAAACCTGAACCTGAGCGGCTTGGGCCTGGGAAGTGCACACAACTCAGGGCCCGCTCCCTGGAGAGCAGCCTGGAGCCTGAGCAGTGTAGATGGGGAAAGCACACACGCTGCAAGCGGGGGCAAACCCAGTGTGGCCGGAACACTGCGAGTGCTCCCCACACACACCAGTGACATTTGTCTGCAGTGCTCCTCCCTCCCCGCAGCATGACTGAACCTAAACAAGAGACCACCTCTGCCCACTTGTGTCAAGGCTGAAATTAGACACTGTAGAGACCTGCCAACAGAAGCCAAATAAACAAAGGGAACTGCTTTAGAAGTGACAGGTGCAACAGATTAAAATCCTTGTAGTTAACACCGACTACACCGGAAGGGGCCTATAGATATTGAGAAGTGTAAGCTGAAACAAGGAGCTATCTGAAACTGAACCGAACCCACACTGCCCGGAACAGCTCCAGAGAAATTCCTAAATATATTTTTACTATTATTGTTTTTTTTAAGTAAAAATTTTTTTTTCCTCTTTGTTTTTTTTAAAGTCCTCTATTACTCCTCTATTACTCCTTAATGTTCACTTTTAAAATCCACTATAACCTGGCCAAAAAAAAAAAAAAAAAAGGACCCTATTTTTAAAGTGAACTTCATATATATTTCTTAAATTTTTTCTGTTTTTGTTTTTTTTTAATATTGTATTTTTAAGAGTCTAACCTCTACTCTAGATTTTTAATCTTTGTTTTTCAGTATTTGATATCAATTTTGTACATTTAAGAATCCAATCTTCAGTACCCATTTTTACTCAGGAGTATGATTACTGGCTTGATTACTCTCTCCCCCTTTTGATGCTCCTTTTTCTCCCCCAGATCACCTCTCTTTCCTCCCTCCCCCTTCTTTTCTCAGTCAAATTATGTGAATCTCTGTGGGTGTTCTGGGCTGCAGAGAACATTTAGGGAACAGAGTGCTGCCTAGATCTATCTCTCTTCTCTTGAATCCTCCTTTCTCTCCTCCTGCTCACCTCTATCTCCTTCCTCCCTCTCCTCTTCTTCATGTGACTCTGTGAACCTCTCTGGGTGTCCCTCATTGTGGAGAATCCTTTCATCATTAACCTAGAAGTTTTATTATCAGTGCTCTATGGATGGAGAAGTCTTGAGGCTACTGGAAGAATAAGACTGAAATCCAGAGGCAGGAGGCTTAAGCCCAAAACCTGAGAACACCAGAGAACTCCTGACTACAGGGAACATTAAGTAATAAGAGATCATCCAAAAGCCTCCATACCTACACTGAAACCAACCACCACCCAAGAGCCAGTAAGTTCCAGAGCAAGACATACCACGCAAATTCTCCAGCAATGCAGGAACATAGCCCTGAGATTCAATATACAGGCTACCCAAAGTCACACCAAACCCATAGACCCATCTCAAAACTCACTACTGGACACTCCATTGCACTCCAGAGAGAAGAAATCCAGCTCAACCCAACAGAACACCAACACAAGCTTCCCTAACCAGCAAACCTTGACAAGACAATTGTCCAACCCCACCCACTGGGAGAAACATCCACAACAAAAAGGAACCACAGACTACCAGAATACAGAAAGGCCACTCCAAACACAGCAATCTAAATAAGATGAAAAGGCAGAGAAACACCCAGCAGGTAAAGGAACATGAAAAATGCCCACCAAGCCAAACAAAAGAGGAGAATGTAGGGAATCTACCTGAAAAAGAATATAGAATAATAATAATAAAAATGATCCAAAATCTTGAAAACAAAATAGAGTTACAGATAAATAGCCTGGAGACAAGGATTGAGAAGATGAAAGAAATGTTTCACAAGGACCTAGAAGAAATAAGAGTCAACTAAAAATGAATAATGCAATAAATGAGATCAAAAACACTCTAGAGGGAACCAACAATAGAATAACAGAGGCAGAAGATAGCTTACATGAGGTAGAAGATAAAATTGTGGAAATAAATGAAGCAGAGAGGAAAAAAGAAAAAAGAATCAAAAGAAATGAGGACAACCTCAGGGACCTCTGGGACAACGTGAAATGCCCCAACATTAGAATCATAGGAGTCCCAGAAGAAGAAGACAAAAAGAAAGGCCATAAGAAAATACTTGAGGAGATAATAGCTGAAAACTTTCCTAAAGGGGGGAAGGAAATAGTCACACAAGTCCAAGAAACCCAGAGAGTCCCAAACAGGATAAACCCAAGGTGAAACACCCCAGTTCAGTTCAGTTCAGTTCAGTCACTCAGTCGTGTCCGACTCTTTGCGACCCCATGAGTCGCAGCACGCCAGGCCTCCCTGTCCATCACCAACTCCCAGAGTTACTCAAACTCATGTCCATCGAGTCGGTGATGCCATCCAGCCATCTCGTCCTCTGTCGTCCCCTTCTCCTCCTGCCCTCAATCCCTCCCAGCATCAGGGTCTTTTCCAATGAATCAACTCTTTGCATCAGGTGGCCAAAGTATTGGAGTTTCAGCTTCAGCATCAGTCCTTCCAATGAACACCCAGGACTGATCTCCTTTAGGATGGACTGGTTGGATCTCCTTGCAGTCCAAGGGACTCTCAAGAATCTTCTCCAACACCACAGTTCGAAAGCATCAATTTTTCCGCACTCGGCTTTCTTCACAGTTCAACTCTCACATCCATACATGACCACTGGGAAAACCATAAGACACATATTAATCAAATTAACAAAGATCAAACACAAAGAACAAATATTAAAAGCAACAAGGCAGAAAAAACATATAACACACAAGAGGATCCCCATAAGGATAACAGCTGATCTTTCAATAGAAACTCTTCAGGCCGGAAAGGAATGGCAGGACATACTTAAAATAATGAAAGAGAATAACCTATAACCCAGACTACTGTACCCAGCAAGGATCTCATTCAGATTTGAAGGAGAAATGAAAAGCTTTACAGACAAGCAAAAGCTAAGAGAATTCAGCACCACCAAACCAGCTCTTCAACAAATGCTAAAGGATCTTCTCTAGACAGGAAACACAGAAAGGTTGTATGAACACGAACCCAAAACAACAAAGCAAATGGCAACGGGACCATTCTTATCAATAATTACCTTAAATATAAATGGGTTGCATGCCCTGACCAAAAGACAAAGACTGGCTGAATGGATGCAAAACTGAGACCCCTATATATGACGTCTACAAGAGACCCACCTCAAACCAAGGGACACGTACAGACTGAAAGTGAAGGGCTGGAAAAAAAAATATTTCATCCAAAAGGAGACCAAAAGAAAGCAGGAGTCAAAATACTCATATCAGATAAAATAGACTTTGAAATAAAGGCTGTGAAAAGAGACAAAGAAGGACACTACATAATGATCAAAGGATCAATCCAAGAAGATATAACAATTATAAATATATATGCACCCAACATAGGAGCACTGCAATACGTAAGGCAAATGCTAACAGTATGAAAGGGGAAATTAACAATAACACAATAATAGTGGGAGACTTTAATACCTCACTCACACCTATGGATAGATCAAGTAAACAGAAGATTAACAAAAAAACACAAACTTTAAATGACACAATGGACCAGCTAGACCTAATTGATATCTATAGGACATTTCACCCCAAAACAATCAATTTCACCTTTTTCTCAAGTGCACATGGAACCTTCTCCAGAATAGATCACATCCTGGGCCATAAATCTAGCCTTGGTAAATTAAAAAAAAAAAAAAAAATGAAATCATTCCAGTCATCTTTTCTGACCACAGTGCAGTAAGATTAGATCTCAATTACAGGGGAAAAAAGCTATTAAAAATTCCAACATATGGAGGTTAAATAACACACTTCTGAATAACCAACAAATCATAGAAGAAATCAAAAAAGAAATCAAAATATGCATAGAAATGAATGAAAATGAAAACACAACAACCCCAAACCTATGGGACACTGTAAAAGCAGTGCTAAGGGGAAGGTTCATAGCAATACAGGCTTACCTCAAGAAACAAGAAAAAAGTCAAATAAATAACCTAACTCTACACCTAAAGCAACTTGAAAAGGAAGAAATGAAGAATCCCAGGTTTAGTAGAAGGAAAGAAATCTTAAAAATTAGGGCAGAAATAAATGCAAAAGAAACAAAGGAGAATCAACAAAGCTTTTAAAAGCTGGTTTTTTGAAAAGGTAAATAAAATTGAAAAACCATTAGCCAGACTCATTAAGAAACAAAGGGAGAAGAACCAAATCAATAAAATTAGAAATGAAAATTGAGAGATCATAACACACAACACTGAAATACAAAGCATCATAAGAGACTACTACCAGCAGCTATATGCCAATAAAATGAACAACTTGGAAGAAATGGACAAATTCTAAGAAAAGTATAACTTTCCAAAACTGAACCAGGAAGAAATAGAAGATCTTAAGAGACCAATCACGAGCACAGAAATCGAAACTGTAATCAGAAAACTTCCAGCAAACCAAAGCCCAGGACCAGATGACTTCATAGCTGAATTCTACCAAAAATTTAGAGAAGAACTAACACCTATCTTACTCAAATTCTTCCAGAAAATTGCAGAAGAAGGCAAACTTCCAAACTCATTCTATGAGACCACCATCACCCTAATACCAAAACCAGACAAAGATGACACAAAAAAAGAAAACTACAGGCCAATACCACTGATGATCATAGATGCAAAAATCCTTAACAAAATTCTAGCAAACAGAATCCAACAACATATTAAAAAGATCATACATCATGACCAAGTGGGCTTTATCCCAGGAATGCAATGATTCTTTAGTATCCACAAATCAATAAATGTAATACAACATATTAACAAATTTAAAGATAAAAATCATATGATTATCTCAATAGATGAAGAAAAAAACTTTGACAAAATTCAACATCCATTTATGATTAAAAAAAAAAAAAAAACTCTCCAGAAAGCAGGAATAGAAGGAACATACCTCAACATAATAAAAGCTATATATGACAAACCCACAGCAAACATTATCCTCAATGGTGAAAAGTTGAAAGCATTTCCCCTAAAGTCAGGAACAAGGCAAGGGTGCCCACTCTCACCACTACTATTCAAAAGAGCTTTGAAAATTTTGGCTACAGTAATCAGAGTGGAGAAAGAAATAAAAGGAATCCAGATAGGAAGAAGAAGAAGTGAAACTCTCACTGTTTGCAGATGACATGATCCTCTACATAGAAAACCCTAAAGACTCTACCAGAAAATTACTAGAGCTAATCAATGAATATAGTAAAGTTGCAGGATATAAAATTAACATACAGAAATCTCTTGCATTCCTATACACTAACAATGAGAAAACAGAAAGAGAAATTAAGGAAACAATGCCATGCACCATTGCAATGAAAAGATTAAATACTTAGAAATATATCTACCTAAAGAAACAAAAGACCTATACATAGAAAACTATAAAAAACTGATGAAAGAAATCAAAGAGGACACAAACAGATGGAGAAATATACCGTGTTCATGGATTGGAAGAATCAATATTGTGAAAATGAGTATACTACCCAAAGCAATCTATAGATTCAATGCAATCCCTATCAAGCTACCAACGCTATTTTTCACAGAACTAGAACAAATAATTTCACAATTTGTATGGAAATACAAAAAACCTCAAATAGCCAAAGATCAATCTTGAGAAAGAATGGAACTGGAGGAATGAACCTGCCTGACTTCAACTCTACTACAATGCCACAGTCATCAAGACAGTATGGTACTGGCACAAAGACAGAAATATAGATCAATGGAACAAAATAGAAAGCCCAGAGATAAATCCACATACCTATGGACACCTTATCTTTGACAAAGGAGGCAAGAATATACAATGGAGAAAAGACAACCTCTTTAACAAGTGGTGCTGGGAAAACTG
This sequence comes from Odocoileus virginianus, assembly GCF_023699985.2. NCBI lineage: Eukaryota > Metazoa > Chordata > Mammalia > Artiodactyla > Cervidae > Odocoileus > Odocoileus virginianus. Next base: position 4,258 of record NW_027224552.1, on the reverse strand, counting down.
GTCAACCACTTGTAAAAGAATGAAACTAGAACACTTTCTAACACCATACACAAAAATAAACTCAAAATGGATTAAAGATCTAAAGGTAAGACCAAAAACTATAAAACTCCTAGAGGAGAAAATAGGCAGAACACTCTCCGACATAAATCACAGCAGGATCCTCTATGACCCACCTCCCAGAATATTGGAAATAAAAGCAAAAATACGCAAATGGAACCTAATTAAACTTAAAAGCTTTTGCATGACAAAGGGAACTATAAGCAAGGTGAAAAGACAGCCTTCAGAATGGGAGAAAATAATAAGAAACAAAGCAACACACAGAGAATTAATCTCAAAAATATACAAGCAACTCCCACAGCTCAATTCCAGAAAAATAAACAACCCAATCAAAAGATGGCCCAAAGAACTAAACAGACATTTCTCCAAAGAAAACATACAGATGGCTAACAAACACATGAAAAGATGCTCAACATCACTCATCAGAGAAATGCAAATCAAAACCACAATGAGGTACCATTTCACGCCAGTCAGAATGGCTGCTATCCAAAAGTCTACAAGCAATAAATGCTGGAGAGGGTGTGGAGAAAAGGGAACCCTCTTACACTGTTGGTGGGAATGCAAACTAGTACAGCCGCTATGGAGAACAGTGTGGAGATTCCTTTAAAAACTGGAAATAGAACTGCCATATGACCCAGCAATCCCACTCCTGGGCATTCACACCAAGGAAACCAGATCTGAAAGAGACACGTGTACCCCAATGTTCATCGCAGCACTGTTTATAATAGCCAGGACATGGAAGCAACCTAGATGCCCATCAGCAGATGAATGGATGAGGAAGCTGTGGTACATATACACCATGGAATATTACTCAGCCATTAAAAAGAATTCATTTGAATCAGTTCTAATGAGGTGGATGAAACTGGAGCCCATTATACAGAGTGAAGTAAGCCAGAAAGATAAAGACCAATACAGTATACTAACGCATATATGTAGAATTTAAAAAGATGGTTATGATAACCCTATAGGCAAAACCAAAAAAGAGACAGAGATGTACAGAACAGACTTTTAGACTCTATGGCAGAAGGTGAGGGTGGGATGTTCTGAGAGAACAGCACTGAAACAAGTATACTATCAAGGGTGAAACAGATCACCAGCCCAGGTTGGATGCATGAGACAAGTGCTCAGGGCTGGTGCACTGGGAAGACCCAGAGGGATGGGATGGAGAGGGAGGTGGGAGGGGGGATCAGGATGGGGAACACATGTAAATCCATGGCTGATTCATGTCAATTAATGGCAAAAACCACTACAATATTGTAAAGTAATTAGCCTCCAACTAATAAAAATAAATGGAAAAAAGAAAAGAATACATTTGAATCAGTTCTAATGAGATGGGTGAAACTGGAGCCCATTATACAGAGTGAAGTAAGCCAGAAAGAAAAACACCAATAGGGTATACTAATGCATATGTATGGAATTTAGAAACATGGTAACAATAACCCTATATGCAAGACAGAAAAAGTGACACAGATGTTAGAACAGAGTTTTGGACTCTGTAGGAGAAAGTGAGGGTGGGATGATCTGAAAAAATAGCATTGAAACATGTATATTATCAATTGTGAAACGATCGCCAGTCCAGGTTTGATGCGTGAGACAAGTGCTCAGGGATGGTGCACTAGGATGATCCAGAGGGATGGGATGGGGAGGGAGGTGGGAGGGGGGTTCAGGAAGCGGAGCACATGTAAGTCCATGGCTGATTCATATCAATGTATGGCAATAACCACTACAATATAGTGAAGTAATTAGCCCTCAACTAATATAAATTAATGAAAAAATATCTTGAATAAATAAGAAATCAGAACAATCAGCCAATCTGATTTCAGGCTACAGTCATCGAGGTTATTTGGTACTGGTGCAGGGATAAATACACAATTCAGTGGAAATGAACAGAGAAAATACATCCACACAAATTTACCCAACTGACCTTTTACCAAATCAATTTGATAGAAGAAGATAACCCTTTCAACAGATAGTGTTGGGAAAAGTTGAAATCTATTGGCAGGAAAAATTAACCTTGATTTAGGTCTCACACTTCCTACATACATTCTTTAAAATGGATCACAGACTTAAATGTAAAATGTTAAATTATAAAAAAAATTAGGAAAAAATACAGGACAAAATTTTGATATGTGTACGGGCCAAGAGTCTTTGGACTTGACAACAAAAGAACAATCAATAAAATTTGTTAAAAATGACAAACTAGACTTCAAAATTAAGATCTTTGCCCTAGAAAGCAACCTGTAAGAGCATGAAAAGACAAGCTACCAACTGTGAAAAACTATTATTTGGAAACCATATATCCACAAGGAACTAGTATCTAGAATATATACATAACTCTCAGAGCTAAACAGTATTTAAATAAGGCAAACATTTCACCTAGACCGTGGGCAAAGAGCTATTTCACTAAAGAAGTATACAGATAGCAAATAAGCATATAAAAATATATCCAGCATCATAAATCATCAGAGAAATACAATTAAAACCACAATAATATATCACTAAGAGCACAGTCTAGTGTTTGTGTGGTAGCAGCCCAAGGTGGGGGCTTCCCAGGTGACTGAGACGGTTCTGCCTGCAGTGTGGGAGACTGCAGTTTGATCCTGGGTCTGGAAGATCCTCTGGAGAAGGGAATGGCAACCCACTCCAGTATTCTTACCTGGAGAATTCCATGGACAGAGGAGCCTGGCAAACTACAGTCCATGGGGTTGCAAAGAGTTGGACAAAACTGAATGACTCAGAGGGGAGGGAAGGAGCACAAGGTGGATTTAATTTACATTTGTTGATGAGTAATGGTGTTGAACACATTTTCCTAAGCTTATTGGCCATTTGGGTGATTTCTTTTGAGAAGTATCACTTTGCATCATTTGCTTATGGATTTTTAGGTTGTAGATTATTTATTTTTACCATTTTAAAATGTATAGGCATGTTTGTTATTCTGTATTCAAGTTGTTTATCAGACACGTGCATGTATATGTGCTCAGTCCACTTCAGTCATATCCTACTCTTTGCCACCCTATGGACTGTAGCCTGCCAGACTTCTGTGTCCATGGGGATTCTCCAGGCAAGAATACTGGAGTGGGTCGCCATGCCCTCCTCCAGGGGATTTTCCCAAGCCAGGGATTGAACCCACGTCTCCTGCATCTCCTGCATTTCAGGCAGATTCTTTACCCACTGAGCCACCTGGGAAGCCCGTATCAGATATACATAACACACATATTTTAACCCAGTCTATAACTTGTGTTTTCATTCTCTTGGTGGTGTATTTGGGAAATAGATATATTTAATTTTGAAAGAGTGAAATTTAATATTTTTCCTTTTCTGATTGGTTTTGTGTGTGTGCTTTTGAAGGAATCTATGCTGTCAAACTTATAAAGAAATTCTCTTGTATTTTTAAGAAGTTTTATAGTTTCACTGATCACATTTAGAACTTGTATCCAGCTAGAGTTAATTTTTTTATGTTATGAGGAAGGAGTCAAAGTATTTTCAAAAGATGCAAATAGCCAGTTGCCAGAAATGCAATTAAAACCACAGTAAGATATCACTAAGAGCACATTCTAGTGTTTGTGTGGTCGCAGCACAGGATGGGGGCTTCCCAGGTGGCTGAGACGGTAGAGTCTGCCTGCAGTGTGGGAGACCTGGGTTCAATCCCTGGGTCAGGAGGATCCCTTGGAGAAGGGCATGGCAACCCACTCCACTATTCTTGCCTGGAGAATCCCATGGACAGAGGAGGCTGACTAGCTACAGTTCATAGCATCACAAAGAATCAGACATGGCTGAGCAACTAACACTAGCTCTTAGCCCCAAAAGACCATCTTTTTCCCCATAGAATGGCATAGACACCTTTGGAGAAAATCAATCGATGATGTATACATATGGACCTATTTTTTGATTTGGTCCTGCTTACTCATCTTTATTTTATCCTCTTTCCAACAGAACATTCTGTCCTAATTACTGGGGCTTCATATACATTTTGATATCTGGAAATGCAATTCAAACTTTCTTCTTTTTCAAGGTTTATTTTAGGTCTTTTTGAATTTCCACCAAACTTATAGAATTAGCTTCTCATTGTCTACCAAAAAACATTGCTAGTAGATGGAATGGGCTTGTGTTGAATTTATGGATTCATTTGGGACAATTTATATCTTGACATATGGAATCTTATGTTATTCCCTTTTATGTTGATCCTAATTTTTTTTTTTTT
>NW_027224551.1:0-13978 GCF_023699985.2 Odocoileus virginianus | reverse complement strand
AACAAATCTTAAAACAGTTTGATAAATTTTACACATGGTCTTTACCATCTATAATTCTACTTACCGTTTTGTTTTGAGTCATTTATCTTTTAATGAAATAATAGAAAAAGTAGCCTTAATATTTCTGCAAATACTTTTCCTTTCAAGACCTCGTCATTCACTCCTTTCTGTGGTTCTCAGTTTCTATCAAATGTCATATGCCCTCCACTGAAGAATTTCTGTGGCTTTATTTAGATTACAGTCGGCCAGTGAGAAATTGTCTCCAGTTTGTTTATGTGGCTATGCCTCAGTTTGAGAGGAGAATTTTGTTGAATGTCGAATTCTGGCTTGAAAGTTTCTTCTTGCAGCATTGGAAAGACTCTGCTAAGGGGAAGATTCATAGCATTACAGGTCTACCTCAAGAAACAAGAAAAAAGTCAAATAAATAACCTAACTCTACACCTAAAGCAACTAGAGGAGGAACGAAATGAAGAACCCCAGGGTTAGTAGAAGGAAAGAAATCTTAAAAATTAGGGCAGAAATAAATGCAAAAGAAACTAAAGAGACCATAGCAAAAATCAACAAAGCTAAAAGCTGGTTTTTTGAAAAAATAAACAAAATTGACAAACCATTAGCAAGCCTCATTAAGAAAAAAAGGGAGAAGAACCAAATTAACAAAACTAGAAATGAAAATGGAGAGATCACAACAGACAACACTGAAATACAAAGGATCCTAAGAGACTACCAGCAGCAGCACTATGCCAATAAAATGGACAACTTGGAAGAAACGGACAAGTTCTTAGAGAAGTATAACTTTCCAAAACTGAACCAGGAAGAAATAGAAGATCTTAACAAAACCATCACAAGCAAGGAAATCGAAACTGTAATCAGAAATCTTCCAGCAAACAAAAGCCCAGGACCAGATGGCTTCACAGCTGAATTCTACCAAAAATTTAGAGAAGAGCTAACACCTATCTTACTCAAACTCTTCCAGAAAATTGCAGAAGAAGGTAAACTTCCAAACTCATTCTGTGAGGCCACCATCACCCTAATTCCAAAACCAAAGATGCCACAAAAAAAGAAAACTACAGGCCAATATCACTGATGAACATAGATGCAAAAATCCTTAACAAAATTCTAGCAAACAGAATCCAACAACATATTAAAAAAATCATTCATCATGACCAAGTGGGCTTTATCCCAGGAATGCAAGGATTCTTTAATATCCGCAATATTCAATCAATGTAATACACCACATTAACAAATTGAAAGATAAAAACCATATGGTTATCTCAATAGATGCAGAAAAAGCCTTTGACAAAATTCAACATCCATTTATGATTAAAACTCTCCAGAAAGCAGGAATAGAAGGAACATACCTCAACATAATAAAACTATATATGACAAACCCACAGCAAGCATCACCCTCAATGGTGAAAAATTGAAAGCATTTCCCCTGAAATCAGGAACAAGACAAGGGTGCCCACTCTCACCACTACTATTCAACATAGCTTTGGAAGTTTTGGCCACAGCAATCAGGGCAGAAAAAGAAGTAAAAGGAATCCAGATAGGAAAAGAAGAAGTGAAACTCTCTCTGTTTGCAGATGATATGATCCTCTACATAGAAAACCCTAAAGACTCTACCAGAAAATTACTAGAGCTAATCAACGAATACAGTCAACTTGCAGGATATAAAATTAACACACAGAAATCTCTTGCATTCCTATACACTAACAATGAGAAAACAGAAAGAGAAATTAAGGAAACGATACCATTCACCATTGCAACAAAAAGAATAAAATACTTAAGGGTATATCTACCTAAAGAAACAAAAGACCTATACATAGAAAACTATAAAACACTGATGAAAGAAATCAAAGAGGACACAAGCAGATGGAGAAATATACCGTGTTCATGGATTGGAAGAATCAATATTGTCAAAATGGCTATACTACCCAAAGTAATCTATAGATTCAATGCAATCCCTATCAAACTACCAACGGCATTTTTCACAGAACTAGAACAAATAATTTCACAATTTGTATGGAAATACAAAAAACCTCGAATAGCCAAAGTAATCCTGAGAAAGAAGAATGGAACTGGAGGAATCAATCTGCCTGACTTCAGACTCTACTACAAAGCCACAGTCATCAAGACAGTATGGTACTGGCACAAAGACAGAAATATAGATCAATGGAACAGAATAGAAAGCCCAGAGATAAATCCACGAACCTATGGTCACCTTATCTTCGACAAAGGAGGCAAGGATATACAATGGAAAAAAGATAACCTCTTTAACAAGTGGTGCTGGGAAAACTGGTCAACCACCTGTAAAAGAATGAAACTAGAACACCTTCTAACACCATACCCAAAAATAACTCAAAATGGATTAAAGATCTAAATGTAAGACCAGAAACTATCAAACTCCTAGAGGAGAACATAGGCAAAACACTCTCTGACATAAATCACAGCAGGATCCTCTATGACCCACCTCCCAGAATTTCAGAAATAAAAGCAAAAATAAACAAATGGGACCTAATGAAACTTAAAAGCTTTTGCACAACAAAGGACACTATAAGCAAGGTGAAAAGACAGCCTCAGATTGGGAGAAAATAATAGCAAACGAAGCAACAAAGGATTAATCTCAAAAATATACGAGCAACTCCTCCAGCTCAACTCCAGAAAAATAAATGACCCAATCAAAAAATGGGCCAAAGAACTCAACAGACATTTCTCCAAGGAAGACATACAGATGGCTAACAAACACATGAAAAGATGCTCAACATCACTCATTATCAGAGAAATGCAAATCAAAACCACAATGAGGTACCATTATACGCCAGTCAGGATGGCTGCTATCCAAAAGTCTACAAGCAATAAATGCTGGAGAGGGTGTGGAGAAAAGGGGACCCTCTTACACTGTTGGTGGGAATGCAAATTAGTACAGCCACTATGGAAAACAGTGTGGAGATTTCTTAAAAAGCTGGAAATAGAACTGCCATATGACCCAGCAATCCCACTTCTGGGCATACACACCAAGGAAACCAGATCTGAAAGAGACACGTGCACCCCAATGTTCATCGCAGCACTGTTTATAATAGCCAGGACATGGAAGCAACCCAGATGCCCATCAGCAGACGAATGGATGAGGAAGCTGTGGTACATATACACCATGGAATATTACTCAGCCATTAAAAAGAATTAATTTGAATCAGTTCTAATGAGATGGATGAAACTGGAACCCATTATACAGAGCAAAGTAAGCCAGAAAGATAAAGACCATTACAGTATACTAACACATATATATGGACTTTAGAAAGATGATAACGATAACCCTATATGCAAAACAGAAAAAGAGACTCAGATGTATAGAACAGACTTGTGGACTCTGGGAGAAGGCGACGGTGGGATGTTTCAAAAGAACAGCATTGAAACATGTATATTATCTAGGGTGAAACAGATAACCAGCTCAGTTGGGTACATGAGACAAGTGCTCGGGCCTGGTGCACTGGGAAGACCCAGAGGGATCGGGTGGAGAGGGAGGTGGGAGGGGGGACTGGGATGGGGAATACATGTAAATCCATGGCTAATTCATTTCAATGTATAACAAAAACTACTGTAATGATGTAAAGTAATTAGCCTCCAACTAATAAAAAAAAAAAAAAAGAGAGAGAAGACTGCCGCTAGAGAAAGCCCACCCACAGCAACAGAGACCCAGCACGGCCAAAGACAGATGAACGAATAAAGAGATAAACCTTAAAAATAAATAGATAAATAGAGCAGAGGCAGCCACATTTTTTCTGTAAACGGCCAGGTAGAAAATATTTCTTGCAGACTTTGTTGGCTGCACAGCCTCGGTCCCAACGACTCAACTCTGCCACCGTAGGGTGAAGCAGCAATGGGTGAATAAATGAATGGGTGTGGTTTTGCGTCAATAAATCTTTATTCACAAAAATAGGCACTAGGATAGATTGGGCCCATGGGTCATAATTTGTTTCTCCCTCAATTAAAGCACTAGAAACCTTTAGGATGCTTCCAGCTTTTAACATGCGTTTCTGAAACCAGAGTCCCTCCTCACTGCTTTTGTTAGACTAACCTACTGTTCACTAACTCTCCACTGAAAGTAAAATTAAACTAAAATAAATTGAGAAACATGATCCATAAAAAAAAAAAAAAAGAATGAAACTAGAACACTTTCTAACACCATACACAAAAATAAACTCAAAATGAATTAAAGATCTAAATGTAAGACCAGAAACTATCAAACTACTAGAGGAGAACATAGGCAAAACACTCTCTGACATAAATCACAGAAGGATCCTCTATGACCCACATCCCAGAATTTTAGAAACAAAAGCAAAAATAAATGGAACCTAATGAAACTTAAAAGCTTTTGCACAAAAAAGGAAACTATAAGCAAAGTGAAAAGACAGCCCTCAGATTGGGAGAAAATAATAGCAAATGAAGCAACAGACAAAGGATTAATTTCAAAAATATACAAGCAACTCCTCCAGCTCAATTCCAGAAAAATAAATGACCCAATCAAAAAATGGGCCAAAGAACTAAACAGACATTTCTCCAAGGAAGACATACGGATGGCAAAAAAACACATGAAAAGATGCTCAACATCACTCATTATCAGAGAAATGCAAATCAAAACCACAATGAGGTACCATTACACGCGAGTCAGGATGGCTGCTATCCAAAAGTCTACAAGCAATAAATGCTGGAGAGGGTGTGGAGAAAAGGGAACCCTCTTACACTGTTGGTGGGAATGTAAGTTGGTACAGCCACTATGGAAAATAGTGTGGAGATTCCTTAAAAAGCTGGAAATAGAACTGCCATATGACCCAGCAATACCACTTCTAGGCATACACACTGAGGAAACCAGAAAGAGACACGTACACCCCAATGTTCATTGCAGCACTGTTTATAATAGCCAGGACATGGAAGCAACCCAGATGCCCATCAGCAGACGAATGGATGAGGAAGCTGTGTTACATATACACCATGGAATATTACTCAGCCACTAAAAAGAATTCATTTGAATCAGTTCTAATGAGATGGATGAAACTGGAGCCCATTATACAGAACGAAGTAAGCCAGAAAGATAAAGACCATTACAGTATACTAACACATATATATGGAATTTAGAAAGATGGTAACGATAACCCTATATGCAAAACAGAAAAAGAGACACAGATGTATAGAACAGACTTGTGGACTCTGTGGGAGAAGGCGAGGGTGGGATGTTTCAAGAGAACAGCATCGAAACATGTATATCTAGAGTGAAACAGATCACCAGCCCAGGTTGGATGTATGAGACAAATACTCGGGCCTGGTGCACTGGGAAGACCCAGAGGGATGGGGTGGAGAGGGAGGTGGGAGGGGGGTACTGGGATGGGGAATACATGTAAATCCATGGCTAATTCATTTCAATGTATGACAAAAACCACTGCAATGTTGTAAAGTAATTAGCCTCCAACTAATAAAAATAAATGGAAAAAAAAATAAAGCAATAGTCAAGAGCTAAATTAAAAAAAAAATTATTTTTATTTATTTGTTTGTGCCAGGTCTTTGTTGCGGCATGTGGGATCTAGTTCCTTGACTAGGGACTGAACCCAAGTTCTCTGCATTGGGAGTGTGCAGTCTTAGCCACTGGACAAAGAATCTTATAATAGCATTGAAAAGAATGAAGTAATTAGAAATAAACTTAAGGAGATGAAAGACTTATATGTTGAAAACTACAAAATATTGCTGAAAGGAATCTGACATAAATAAATAGATAGGTGTCTCATGTTTATGGATTTGGAGGCTTAATATTATTAAGCTGTTCATACTACCCAAAGCAATTTAAAGATTCAATGCAATTCCTATTAAAATCCCAATGGAATTTTTTTCAGATATAGAAAATCCATCCAACAGTTAACACGGAATCTCAGAGCCCCCCAAATAGGCAAAGCAATCTTAGAAAGAACAGCAAAGCTGGAGGCCTCTGATTTCAGAACATACTACAAAGGTACAGGAACCAAAAGAGTGTAGATTTGGCAAAAAATGTGTGCTTAGTCGCTCAGTCTTCTTGACTTTTTGTGACCTTTTGGACTGTAGCCCACCAGGCTCCTCTGTCCAGGGGATTTCTCAGGCAAGAATACTGGACAGGGTTGCCATTTCCTTCTCCAGGGGATCTTCTTAACCCATGGATTGAACCCGCATCTCCTGTGTCTCCTGCACTGAAGGCAGATTCTTCCCCTGCTGAGCCACTGAGGAAGCTGGCTGGCATAAAGACAGATATGTCAATCAATGGAACAGAATAGACAGCCAGAAAGAAACTCTTGGATACATGGTCTAATGATCTTCATCTAGGGTGTCAAGATAATGGGGAACGTTTAATCCCTCTAATGAATGGTGCTGGGGAAACAAAATAACCATATGCAAAATAATGAACATCTTACATCTTGAAGAAAAATCAACTCAGAATGGATTAAAGACCTAAATGCAAGACTCGATAAGTCTCTTAGAAGAAAACAAGGGTGAAGCTTCACGACATTGAATCAGCAATGATTTCTTAGATATGGTACCAAGTGCAAAAGTATTAGTAACAAAGTAAAAATAGACAAATGAGATTAATCTTCAAACCTCTGTGCAGCAAAGGACACTGAACAGAGTTGAAAAGGCCACCTATAGGATGGTAGAAAATATTTGTAAAATATGCATCTGATAAGGGGTTAATAAGCATACACCAGTATGAAGGCTACCTATAAGCCAGGAAGAGAACCTGATTGACCATGATGGCACCTTGATATCACATTTCCATGCTCCAGCATTGTAAGAAAACAAATTTCTGTTGTTTAAGGAATGCAGTCTGTTTTGTTATGGCAGTCTGAGCTGACTAACAGTTAGAGAAGGAATTGAACAGACATTTCTCCAGAGAAAATACACAAGTGGCCAACAAACATATGAAAAGATGCTCAATGTTACTAATCAATAGGGAAATACAAATTGAAACCTTCTGTGATGGGCAATATGTATAAGAAGACAATAGCAAGTTTGGTAAGGATATGGATAAATTGGAACCCTTATACACTATTGTTGGCAATGTAAAATGTTGCAAGCTTTATAGAAAACAGTATGGAGTTTCCACAGAAAATTAGAACTGCTGTATGATCTAGCAATCCAACTCAAGTGTGTATTTCCATAAAAAATTGAAAGCAAGATATTGAATAAATAGTGGGCACATGTATGGTCATTGCCGCATTATTCCCAATGGGCAAGATGTGTAAGCAATCTAAATGTTCATTGGTGGATAAAAGATAAAGATTATATATAAGATATATGTTATAGCTCTTATATCCACATGCACACAATGGAATTGTTTTGAAGCCTTAAAAACGAATTCTGTCCTATGCTCCGTCATGGATAGGACTTGATGATATTATACTAAGTGAAATGAACCAATCAAAAAAGACAAATATTGCCTGATTCCACTTCTATGAGGTATCTAAATTAATCAAATCCATGGAAACAGAAAATATAATCGTGGTTGCCAAGGGCTGTGAGGAGGAAGGATTGGAGAATTGTTACTCAGTGGGTTAGGGCTTCAGTCACGCAAGATGTAACATTTCTACAGATTTGTTGTACAGCAATGTGTATATATATCCCCGGTGGCTCAGCAGTAAAAAATCCACCTGCAATGCAGGAGATGCAACAGATGCAGGCTCAATCCCTGGGTTGGGAAGATCACCTGGAGCAGGAAATGGCAACCCACTCCAGGATTCTTGCCTAGAGAATCCCATGGACAGAGGAGCCTGGTGGGCTACAGTCTGTGGGTACACAGAGTCAGACATGACTGAGCGATTAGCACTATGGCCACTAACACTAACGTGTACCTAGTTAGCAACAGTGTGCCATACACTCAAATTGTTAAAACGGTAAATAAAGACGTGCAGGCGTATGGTGAACCGAGGCATATGTATTCCCTATGAAGAATCTCTCCTTCATGTAAAACCTTTGCAGACAACCAAATGTTCATGTCCCTTTCACTAGTTTTAATAACCTCAGGGAACAGAGGGACTTCCCCGGTGCACAGTGGATGAGAATCTGCCTGCCAGTGCAGAGGACACAGGTTCGATGGCTGGTCCAGGAAGATTCCACTTTCTGCGGGGCAGCTAAGCCTGTGTGTCACAAACTACAGAGCCTGCATGTGCTCTGCAACGAGAAGACACTCACTGCACCCAGAGAAAGCCCGTGGACAGCAACAGAGACCCAGTGCAGTCAAAACTAAATAAATAATTTTTAAAAATCTGGGAGAACAGAAATCCATAGATGGAGAATCATAGAATGATCTAAATTGTTTTCTCCAGTCTAGGCAGATTACCTCTTCTAAACTCTTTGAGCAGCAGAAGAGAAAGTGAGCTGCTCACTTCTATTTTATAATAAGTGTACTTCATTTTATTTCCCTGATGCCATCTCTGGTCAGTGAAATGTGGGAAAGATCATGGAGAATAAATAGTTCTCTCCAACCCTTTCCCAGAATCAAAATAAAGAATTAGTTTAACCTTAGGGTAAGAAGATCATGGGTTTTATTTTATATACATACATAAATAATGTATCTTGACATAATATGTTAATCATTTCCTCTTTGAAGAGATTTAATCCAATAACCAATGAGATTAGTATTAAATCTGTTTGGTGAATTTATTTCTAAGGTTTCTTTAACTGCCTTTCACTAAGAATGTTTAGCAAAAATAATTCTTTTTAAAAAGAATGATAAATTTTAACCATAAAACTTTTGAGAATTACACTGGAAAACCTATACATTCATCTTCATTGAGTCTTATGTAAATATTTGTCCACAACCACTTCGGAATGCTGAAAATTATGTTTTCTTTGCTACTGGCTGAGATGTAGTTGAGACCTAAGCCTAGGCTGGTTTCAGGAAGATACCCCAAATCCTCCTGGCCCCTCACCTTGCTGCCTTGGTGTCCATTCTTCATCAGAATCCTCAGTGTCTTCTACCTGGGGCTTGATGACCTGCCTGCGGTGATGCATGAAATCCGGTCGAGTGGCTCTGAAACCTGGAAAGAAGCAAAATATTTGTTCTAAGAAGGAGGAACAAAGCATAGAAGCAATGGAAAGTGTCACAAAGTCAAGGAAATCTGTAGGATGGGCTGGGAGAATCTAGAATAAGGCAAGAGGTGAGCTCTGCACTGCAGGGTCAACCTCCCTTTGGTACAAAACTGTAAACATTTCCTCCAGCTTAGTCTCCACACAAAAGGGAACTGTGAGCAGATGAAGCCACCTAAGAGCGGGCCAAGTGAACACTGAGGGTGAACACCTGCTTTATGTTTCCCAGGCTCAGGCACCCAGCACTTCCTGTTACCTATAGCAATCAGCGCTTCGTAGTTTCTTTTCACATTCCTATATCGGATTTTTTCCCATTCTCCCATCTCTTCCCATTCTTCCTTGGAGAAGTATACGGAGATGTCTTTGAAAGCATCTTTGGCCTAAGGAAAATAATCGATTTCATCAGTGATTTACTAATCTAAGTCAGACCTTAGAGCTGGGCCTTCTCCTCCACCTTTTGTGCAGGGAGTAGCCTGAAGCTGCTGGATGGTCTGTGTGACACAGGGACGAAGACTTTCCTTCCCGACTGTGTCCTGCTTAACTGAACAAACACTGAGCATTTTCCTAACTCTCCCTGGACACAGAGCAGTTGACGGAGCTAGTGTCCTGTTTTGTCCCACTCCACCCCACCATCTCAGACAGGACCAGGCATTCCCATCCTGTGTACAGTCACAGGGAAGTTCACTCAGCTGCCCAGGCAAGCAGTCTGTGGTGCTTCAAGGACCAGCGCCATGTCCTTCCTAAAGAGCTGGCTTAGAGCCCAGCTTTGCCGCCTCCACCTCTCACCGTGGGCTTCCACTCTGTTCTCCTGGCATCGCCCTCAGGGCTCTCCTCTGGAGAACTGTTCGGCCTCATGGCCATTGGAGTGCTCAAGGCCAGGGTACCTGTGGAAAAAGGTGCTGAGATAGCCCAGACCAGTGTCCAGAGCCTGGTCTGTCTTCCTTGGGTGGAGTGTCCAGGGCAGGAAGGTGAGGGGAAAGTCGGGGTGAGGGTATTGGTGGGATGGATGGATCCTGACTAGATATGACTGATCAGCCTAATGTGAACTAGATTTGGTTTCTTTGGTTCCCCTACAATTCAGCCGCTCTGAGGGAAGGCAATGGGAGGGATGTGTCTGTGGGTGACGGAGGGTTTCTTGAGGAGACCTGGAAACCCCTAACTGCTGGACTGGGGTCAGGCTGAAATCAGGGCTCTGTTCCAGTGCAGCAGAGGGAATGTTTCTCCAAGAAGGGTTTTGAGGATCTCCTCCTGGGGACTCAGAAAAATCTGGGCATAACCTAGGTTCTACGTCTAAGGGACAAGTCGTTCGGCTTGAGGAGATCTGGGTCCCACGGGCTGAAGTAACTGGGGTCCTCAGACAGAGGGGACTGGGGATATTTTGGCTGATGTAGAATGTGCAGGGTGAGAAATCTTGGCATCTGTGAGGCCGCGGGAATCGGGGGTTCCTTATTAAGGGATTTTAGGTCTCCGATAGGCAGGACAGTTAGGGTCTTGAGGAAGAAGAGTTTGAAGAGCTCCCAGGCAGAGGTATTCAGGGTCCCTGAAGTTGAGGAAATTGGGTCTCTCTGCGGGTGCTATTTTCAGGGTGCCTCAGGCTGAGGGGAACTGGGGTTAATCTAGGTATTTGAGGGTCGCAGCACTAGGGGATTCGGTGTTTCTGTGGGTGAAGGGACTTGTAATCCCTGAAGCTGACAAGACGCAAGACCCCTTCAGATTAGGACTCAGGTTACTCAAAGTTGACGGGATTTCGGGCCTCCCACCCCGGAATTTGAAGCCATCAGGCTAAGGGTTTACGAGGGCTGTGCAGGACAGCTTCCCGTCAGCCTCCCCGCTGTCCTGCCGCGCTGCCCACCGTGTCCCCAGGAGCGCTAGAGGTTCAGCGACGTCCTGTCCTCCTGCGCTGAGGTGAAGTGAAGGGCCAGCAGCCTGCCTGTACCCTGTCAGGCACAAGCGACCAATCGGCGGTGTGACTGAGGCAGTCTGGCCACTAGGCGGCCGCAGGGTGTGGAACACGATGGAGGCCCCGCCCCACTGATCGGGGATTGGCTGCTCTGTGGGCGTGTCTGTCAAGCCTCCAGCGCGCAGGCGCATCTTGGCTGGTTTCTTTGTTTTCAGGCATGGCCTCTTAGGCCTGGATCCTCAAGTGGGCGGGTTGTCCTCAGGCTGAATGTTTCTTTCCAGTGCCCTCAACTGGTCTATCGGCTCCACCAGACTGTAACCGTGCTCCCGGAGTTTATCCTAGGCCCACCTGTGCCCTACCTTATCAAATCCAGTTTTGGCAAGAACTCTTATGTGGTGAGTACTGCATTATTCAAGGGAAAACGGTGTAATTAACTACATTCTGATGAGACACAAGATAAACACCGTATGGTCCAAGATTTAAACACAACACATGGAATAAGTATGTTAGAAAAAACTTGGAGGATTTTTAACCTGAAAGTAGAGGTGACACTGATGAGCCATCTGTGTATTTAATGTAGGTATGAAAAGCCTTCAGAAATGAGGTATAAAGAAAACCTCAAAGCCTTGCAAGTGTTTTCTGTAAGCCGAGGCAGCGATCTGGAGGACTGTGGATCCCCTGAGCTGAGTTTGCTTGACACCTACTGGCTTCACAAGATAAAACAGGGACACTGTTTCTGGCCCTTAGGTAGCTTTGCTCACAGAAGAATAATGTGATTTCCATGTATTGGAAGCAAAGCGACTGACTGTAGAATTAGTATCAAGTGGTGCTTGGGAGTCTGGCTGGAGAAATGTTACCAGAAAAGTGAGTTTACCTCTTGGTGAGTGTAGAGCCAGAAGGTACAACCCAGCCAAAGCTCATGGGAAGGAAAAGTGTATTACTTGCAGAACTATGGAGAACACCATGGAGCTTTCCAGAGCAGTTTCTCTGTAAACCACAAAGTTGGGGAAGCTTTAATCTATGAGTACAGGTGTGTTCCGGCTTCTGTGGTGACTCAGATGGTAAACAATCTCTGCATAGCAGAAGACCCGGGTTCAACCCCTAAGTGAGGAAGATCCCAAGAGGAGGGCGGGGCAGTCCACTCCAGTATTCTTGCCTGGAGAATCCCATGGATAGAGGAGACTGGTGGTCCATGGGGTTGCAAAGAGTCAGACATGAGTGAGTGACTAACACTTTAACTTTACAGGCATGTTCGTTAAGGGTCTTGGGCTGTGGGAGACTCCAAGCTTCAGTTGATTGAAGTCTTGAGAGTCAGAACCAGTCACCATCAGCATCCCTTACATTCCAGCTGGTCTGGTATACATATAGCTATCTATTCTTGATATAGATATAGATACCTATTCTTCTTCATATTCTTTCCCCTTATCAGTTCAATTCTTCTTCATATTCTTTCCCCTGATCAGTTCAATTCAGTCACTCAGTCATGTCTGACTCTTTGCATCCCCATGGACTGTAGCATGCCAGGCCTCTCTGTCTCTCAGAGACACTAGTTTACCGAAACTAGTGTCCATTGAGTCGGTGATGCCATCTGACCATCTCATCCTCTGTCGTCCCCTTCTCCTCCTGCCCTCAATCTTTCCCAGCATCGGAGTCTTTTCAAATAAGTCAGCCTTAGCATCAGGTGGTCAAAATATTGGAGGTTTCAGCTTCAACATCAGTCCTTCCAATGAACACCCAGGACTGATCTCCTTTAGGATGGACTGGTTGGATCTCCTTGCAGTCCAAGGGACTCTCAAGAGTCTTCTCCAACACCACACTTCAAAAGCATCAATGCATCAGTGTTCAGCTTTCTTCATAGTCCAACTCTCACATACATTCATGACTACTGGAAAAACCATAGCCTTGACTAGACAGACCTTTGTTGACAAAGTAATGTCTCTGCTTTTAATATGCTGTCTAGGTTGGCCATAACTTACTCCTTCCAAGGAGTAAGCATCTTTTAATTTCATGGCTCCAGTCACCATCTGTAGTGATTTTGGAGGCCGCCAAAATAGTCTGTCACTGTTTCCAATGCTCCCCATTTATTTGCCATGAAGTGATGGGACCAGATGCCATGATCTTGGTTTTCTGAATGTTTTGTTTTAAGCCAACTTTTTCACTCTTCTCTTTCACTTTCATGAAGAGGCTCTTTAGTTCTACTTCACTTTCTGCCATAAGGGTGGTGTCATCTGTGTATCTGAGATTATTGTTATTGCTCCTGGCAATCTTGATTCCAGCTTGTGCTTCCTCCAGCCCAGAATTTCTCATGATGTACTCTGCATATAAGTTAAATGAGCAGGGTGATAATATACAGCCTTTACAGACTCCATTTCATGTTTGGAACCAGTCTGTTATTCTATGTCCAGTTCTAACTGTTGTTTCCTGACCTGCATACAGGTTTCTCAGGAGGCACGTCAGGTGGCCTGGTATTCCCATGTCTTTCAGAGGTTTCCACAGTTTATTGTGATCCATACAGTCAAAGGCTTTGGCATAGTCAATAAAATAGAAACAGATGTTTTTCTGGAACTCTCTTGCCTTTTCGATGATCTAGCAGATGTTGGCAATTTGATCTCTGGTTCCTCTGTCTTTTCTAAAACCAGCTTGAATATCTGGAAGTTCACAGTTCATGTATTGCCGAAGCCTGGCGGAGCCGTCAGGCCCCACCCCCTCTAAATAAATTCTGTCACTGTTTCCATTGTTTTCCCATCTATTCGCCATGAAGTGATGGGACTAGATGCCACGACCTTAGTTTTCTGACTGTTGAGTTTTCAGTACACTTTTTTCCAAAGAGGGTGTTTGCTTTTACCAGTGCATTCACATGGCAGAACCCTATTAGCCTTTGCCTTACTTGATTTTGTACTCCAAGGCCCAATTTGGCAGTTACTCCAGGTGTTTCTTGACTTCCTTCTTTTGCATTTCAGTCTTGCAGGTCTTCAT
>NW_027224550.1:0-14017 GCF_023699985.2 Odocoileus virginianus | reverse complement strand
GTAAAGAGATAAGCAATCTGGACATTCTCTCACTAACAACAGGGCAGAGGAAGCACACATGAAAAAAGACAATAATTATCACTTTGAGCTATAAACCACATGACATTAAATTACTGCCAAAAGTAAAAATGCAAAGTGAATCATCATTATTAATAATAAGAATGAAGACAAAGCAGAGCCACTAGTATTGAGAAATATATTTTGTGTTGTTTTACAAGTGATGATTATTTCCTGTTTGCATTTTACACTAGGAGTCCCTTGTGCCCAACAGTTCGTGTTTGCTGAATTTAGGATGCAGGCAGGGTCCAAGACAGCTGTACAGTCAACTGGCCCTTCCAGGCCCCAGACACGCAGCTCGGATCTTCCTGGTACTGACCTCTAACCCAAGAAACTGGAGTAGTAGCTCCTCACCAAGAACATCAAGCTAACGGCAAATCCCCATCAAAGAGCATGTTCTGCTTTGAAGTCAGTAAACCTGAAGTTGCTTCCAGAGTAATGGGAGAAGGAGACGTTAATTTCATGGGATCAAAGAGAAACTCTAAATATCAGGCGTCATGGCCATCACAGCAGTGAGCACACCGACAGGCCCCAGAACCAAAAGGATGAAGGAAATGATCAGCAGAAAGAGGGAGGCAACCCGGCACCATCTATGCTGAATGGTCCAGGACTCATAAACACTAGTGAGGCGGGATTAGGAAGCAGAGCTAAACAGAACACGCCATGAGGAAGGGGTATGGAAGAGGCTAAAGGTGACCCTTGAGTGGGACGGGTGGCGTGGGTGAGCCTCCGCTCCAGAACCACCCACTGTCTGCGGGGGGTTATCAGAGTGGAACTGACATCTCCACTGTTCCACAACTCATGCCCACGTCCATCCCGGCACCACAAGAACACTCAGTTCCTACTCCCCCAGTTTATATATGTCGTTTCATCTTATAAGCACCATCCCTATCCCCGTCTCACTGCCCACCTTTGAAAACTGACCTTTACTTTGAAAACTGAATGTCAAAAAAGTTTCCTTTTCCAACCCAACCCCTCTATTCCCCATGCCCCACGATCATGTTACAATATGTTATATTTGCTTTGTACAATTTTATGACTTCTCATAAACTCCTGACAAAGAAATAAATAATCTCAGAAGCGTCCTCCACATACAATCCAGTTCTCTGCAGATAAATAAATTCACATCTGACAAATGAGGGAATAAAGAAATCAATGTCTGAATAGTATGGTAGTCGTGAATACAAAATGAGGAAAAAAGACAGTTTTAAATCTTAGATCTAATATGTAATAGCTCTCACAAACATCTAATTTCTCAAAGGTTTGGTGTCTCTTTTCTGACAGTTTTAAATCTTAGATCTAATATGTAATAGCTCTCACAAACATCTAATTTCTCAAAGGTTTGGTGTCTTTCTTTTCTGAAGCACTGAGTTTACTACTATACTGAATTCATTTGGTTAGAGTGGGAGTTGAATGAGAAAATGCTGTAGGAGGTAGGATCTGACATATTAAATATCCTGTGTATGGTATACCTTATGGTTACCCTTCTCTACAGAGTTAATCTTCTGATCAGGGACAGAATGAAGTGTGACAAAAATCCCAAGATGTTCCCAGCCAACTTACTCTTCAGGTCACTCTTCCAGTTTTCTAGACGATTATATTTTAAATTAATTTTTTCATTTTTGTGTTCACTTACAAAATACCAGTATATTCTAGACCTTCAAAATGGCAGCTGTAAATTTGAACCCCCATGTATTTCATGGAACGCTTTTACGTTTGTCTTTATGCTCAGATTGACTGCCAGCATCTTTTCTTTCATTGTCAGTGGGGAAAAGCCAGAAGACATAAAACATAAATGATGTTCAAAAGAAGTTTCCACAGCGACGCAAGTAGAGGGAAAAGTGAGTCACCATGGGGACCAGGGAACACGGGGACAGCTGTTCCCACCTGTGTTCCCACAGGAGGAGCATTCCAGCGGCAGAAGACAGAACCATCAATCACAATAAATATAACTGCTCTTGATTTGAGCTTTGTTCATTTTGTGAAGTGCCCACTATCTAACAGGTATTCAGCTAACCTCTGAGAATCTAAGATTTTAAGGCTCATTTCCAGTCCTCCTCTGAATTCAACCTTAAAATAACTGTAATATTATCAAGACTTTTCATAAAACCAGCTCTGCCTGCACAGATATTTAAAAGGCTGAAAAAGTCAAGTTCCATTTTCAATTCGGTGTTTAGAACACAACACTCCATCAAAAACTTCATTTGAGGAATAAACACCACTTACTGTAGGCACATCCATACACTTCAATCCGCATCCCAATCCTGCCTTTGGGGTTCCAGGTTAAGGGGAGGAAGCGCAGGAATCTGGCTTCGAAGGTCGGCTGGAGTCTGTAGTGTACCACGCTGTCTGCATTTGTGTTTCCTGGAAAACCCTGAGAGAAAAAGGAGAAAGGAATCAATGTGTCTGCATAATACCATCTTCCTGCTCTCACCTCACAGGCTGCAATAATGAGCAAACGATGCTTCACTTTGTTAGTATGCAAATTCATGGATACTTTAGAGCAACTCTGCTAAATTTGAGGCATGTGACAATCTCTCTTCAACACCCGGATTAGTCAGCATCATCTAAACTTTCCTTATTTGTAGGGTAGTTTAAGCTTCAATGGCACCATTAAACTGGCTATAAACCTGCTGCTTTCAAAGACTTGCTTTTAGAAAGTTGCTCAGCCCCCACCTAAATCATTTCCTAATCTCCAAGTAGTCAAGACACACAACCTCACTTCCAGGACAAACAAGCACAATGCCAGCTTGCAGGATGTACAAAAAGAATCCTAGACCCTAAAACTTGAGATGTCGGGGGGATCTGACCAGTGTTCTAGTTCAAAACCTTTAACTTATAAATGCAAAAATATTAGTTACTTAGACATGTCAACTCTTTGCAACCCCAGGGACTGTAGCCTACCAGACTCCTCTGTCCATGGGATTTCCCAGGCAAGAATACTGGGGTGGGTTGCCCTATGCCCTCCTCCAGGGGATCTTCCCAACCCAGGGGTTGAACCTGCATCTCCTGCACTGTAGGCAGATTCTTCACTGCTGAACCACCAATGCAAAACTCAAGCCTAATAAAATGAAGAGTCTGTGCAGGCAGGATAGCTATTCTCCACTGTGGCCAGGACAAGATCGTGGGGATTCAAATTTTGATCTGTGTTCACTGTGCTTTGTCAGGCTGCCCCAAGTTATCAGCATTTAGGAGGTGCTTGGGGAAACACTCCAACGCCACCTGCCACAAGATAAGAGGTATGATTTCTCAACCGTGGGCATCTAGCTTCATGCTAGAAGGGGTCAGCATGAGAGCAAAGAAACTTGTATAAGGAGTATGACTTCTTTTTCATGGTGTTCTTTTTAACGTAAATATCAGAAAGTAGGGAAAGCAAACAATGGATGATGTTGTTGTATACACATACATTAATTATAGATGTTACTTCCAGTTATTATATTATAACTATAATGTTATAGTCATTATAAGTTACTAATGACTTATTCATTTTAAAAAGACATGTAGGCGAGAAAGCTTGCATAAACACAGCACAATCTCCAACACAGAGGAAGAGCATCCCACGGCAACTTCTCCAGTCGTCCTGGCAAACCCCTCTTTAGTAGTGTTTACTGCTCTGCTGTTTGGTCACTTAGTTGACCCAGCTCTTTGCGACCCCATGGACTGTAGCCCGCCAGGCTCCTCTGTCCATGGGATTTCCCAGGCAAGAATACTGAAGTGGGTTGCCATTTCCTTCTTCAGGGGATCTTCCTGACCCAGGGATTAAACCCACATCTCCTGCTTGGCAAGTGGATTCTTTACCACTTCCCAGGCTTCCCACTGAGAAGGCCATGGCACCCCACTCCAGTACTCTTGCCTGGAAAATCTCATGGATGGAGGAGCCTGGTAGGCTGCAGTCCATGGGGTCGCAGGGAGTCGGACACGACTGAGCAACTTCACTTTCACTTTTCACTTTCGTGCATTGGAGAAGGAAATGGCAACCCGCTCCAGTGTTCTTGCCTGGAGAATCCCAGGGATGGGGGAGCCTGGTGGGCTGCCATCTATGGGGTGGCACAGAGTCGGACAGGACTGAAGAGATTCAGCAGCAGCAGCAGGCTTCCCACCTGGGAAGCCCAGAGTTTACTGTGTGTGAACTCACGCCAAGTCGCTGCAGTCGTGTCTGACTCTGCAGCCCCATTGACTGTGGCACCTGTATGCTCCTCTGTCCATGGGATTCTCCAGACAAGAATACTGGAGGGGGCTGCCATTTCCTTCTCCAAAGGATCCTCCCAACCCAGAGGTCAAAGCTGCATTTCCTGCAGTTCCTGGCTTGCAAGTGAATTCTTTACCACTAAGCCTCTGGGGAAGCCCAGAGTTTCCTGTACTTTAAAAATGATGGAATTAGTACAGCCACTATGGAAAACAGTGTGGAGATTTCTTAAAAAGCTGGAAATAGAACTGCCATATGACCCAGCAATCCTACTTCTGGGCATACACACCGAGGAAACCAGATCTGAAAGAGACACGTGCACCCCAATGTTCATCACAGCACTGTTTATAATAGCCAGGACATGGAAGCAACCCAGATGCCCATCAGCAGACGAATGGATGAGGAAGCTGTGGTACATATACACCATGGAATATTACTCAGACATTAAAAAGAATTCATTTGAATCAGTTCTAATGAGATGGATGAAACTGGAGCCCATTATACAGAGCGAAGTAAGCCAGAAAGATAAAGACCATTACAGTATACTAACACATATATATGGAATTTAGAAAGATGGTAACAATAACCCTATATGCAAAACAGAAAAAGAGACTCAGATGTACACTCATTATCAGAGAAATGCAAATCAAAACCACAATGAGGTACCATTATACACCAGTCAGGATGGATGCTATCCAAAAGTCTACAAGCAATAAATGCTGGAGAGGGTGTGGAGAAAAGGGAACCCTCTTACACTGTTGGTGGGAATGCAAATTAGTACAGCCACTATGGAAAACAGTGTGGAGATTCCTTAAAAAGCTGGAAATAGATCTGCCATATGACCCAGCAATCCCACTTCTAGGCATACACACTGAGGAAACCAGATCCGAAAGAGACACGTGCACCCCAATGTTCATCGCAGCACTGTTTATAATAGCCAGGACATGGAAGCAACCTAGATGCCCATCAGCAGACGAATGGATGAGGAAGCTGTGGTACATATACACCATGGAATATTACTCAGCCATCAAAAAGAATTCATTTGAATCAGTTCTAATGAGATGGATGAAACTGGAACCCATTATACAGAGCGAAGTAAGCCAGAAAGATAAAGACCATTACAGTATACTAACACATATATATGGAATTTAGAAAGATGGTAACGATAACCTTATATGCAAAAAAAGAAAAAAGAGACTCAGATGTATAGAACAGACTTGTGGACTCTGTGGGAGAAGGCGAGGGTGGGATGTTCCAAGAGAACAGCATCGAAACATGTATATTATCTAGGGTGAAACAGATCACCAGCCCAGGTTGGATGCATGAGACAAGTGCTCGGGCCTGGTGCACTGGGAAGACCCAGAGGGATTGGGTGGAGAGGGAGGTGGGAGTGGGGACTGGGATGGGGAATACATGTAAATCCATGGCTAATTCATTTCAATGTATGACAAAAACCACTGCAATGTTGTAAAGTAATTAGCCTCCAACTAATAAAAATAAATGGAAAAAAAAATAAAAGTACATTTGAAGCAAAAAAATAAAATAAAATAAAAAAATAAAATAAAAATGATGGGTGGGTTTTGGATGAAATGAATCTAGCTGCCTCCTATTATAGAATCTACTTCCCTCTCACCTCTGCCATCTTGCCAATCTTGGTACATTAACAACTGTACATCCATCTCTGTCCTGAAGTTTCATGACAATTTGAAAGACCATCACAGGTCATCTGTAAAGAATTCCTTTTGTCTCTGCCTTCAAAGAGGAAACCAAGCAGGATCACATGGGACCTTCCTGGAAGAGACTCCCCTGCACCATGCCCTCCACTTGTCTCCTATCTGTAAACAAACTTTAGCTTCCTAGGCCTTCCCCGAGTTCCAAAGAGTAAATTTAATCATAGAAGTGAAAAAATGCAAAAAAAAGAAAAGAAAAATCATCAAATAAAGCAAAATAACAAGTTTAGCATTAAAGTTAAAGACCTTTAGTACCTCCTCACGGGCTATAGATATTATTTTGAGCCATGTCCTTTGAGCTGCTTTGAAAATATAAAAACCCCCACCAGATGGAAGAAGTTAACTGTATGCTTCCCATAAGCACATAGATCCCAGACTGGTTGGAATCAGAAGGTTGATGATGTTGACTCTTGATTATCTCATCACCAACCAATCAGAAGAATGTCCATGAGCTGGTCACATACCTCACAACCCCCTTTCCTTAGCTGACTTTAAACATCTTCCCCTGAAAGCCACTGGGGAGTTTGGGTCTTTTTACAAATGCATAGATATTTATCTTAACTGAAGTGTGATTGGCTCACAGTGTTGTGCTGGTTTCTGCCCAACATCAACACGGTGTGAGTCCTCTGAGTCGTGCAGCGAATGCTCACCGGCTGTCTACTGCACCCATGTTCATAGATGCTCACTGGCTGTCTACTGCATCCATGTTCATAGATGCTCACTGGCTGTCTACTGCACCCATGCTCATAGACGCTCACTGGCTGTCTACTGCACCCATGTTCATAGATGCTCACTGGCTGTCTACTGCACCCATGTTCATAGATGCTCACTGGCTGTCTACTGCACCCATGTTCATAGATGCTCACTGGCTGCCAACTGCACCCATGTTCATAGATGCTCACTGGCTGTCTACTGCATCCCTGTTCATAGATGCTCACTGGCTGTCTACTGCATCCCTGTTCATAGATGCTCACTGGCTGTCTACTGCACCCATGTGCATAGATGCTCACTGGCTGTCTACTGCATCCATGTCCATAGATGCTCACTGGTTGTCTACTGCACCCATGTTCATAGATGCTCACTGGCTGTCTACTGCATCCATGTTCATAGATGCTCACTGGCTGTCTACTGCACCCATGTCCATAGATGCTCACTGGCTGTCTACTGCATCCATGTCCATAGATGCTCACTGGCTGTCTACTGCACCCATGTTCATAGATGCTCACTGGCTGTCTACTGTACCCATGTTCATAGATGCTCACTGGCTGCCAACTGCATCCCTGTTCATAGATGCTCACTGGCTGTCTACTGCATCCCTGCTCATAGATGCTCACTGGCTGTCTACTGCATCCCTGCTCATAGATGCTCACTGGCTGTCTACTGCACCCATGTGCATAGATGCTCACTGGCTGTCTACTGCATCCATGTTCATAGATGCTCACTGGCTGTCTACTGCATCCATGTTCATAGATGCTCACTGGCTGTCTACTGCACCCATGTTCATAGATGCTCACTGGCTGTCTACTGCACCCATGCTCATAGACGCTCACTGGCTGTCTACTGCACCCATGTGCATAGATGCTCACTGGCTGTCTACTGCACCCATGCTCATAGACGCTCACTGGCTGTCTACTGCACCCATGCTCATAGACGCTCACTGGCTGTCTACTGCACCCATGTCCATAGATGCTCACTGGCTGTCTACTGCACCCATGTCCATAGATGCTCACTGGCTGTCTACTGCACCCATGCTCATAGATGCTCACTGGCTGTCTACTGCACCCATGTCCATAGATGCTCACTGGCTGTCTACTGCACCCATGCTCATAGATGCTCACTGGCTGTCTACTGCACCCATGTCCATAGATGCTCACTGGCTGTCTACTGCACCCATGCTCATAGATGCTCACTGGCTGTCTACTGCACCCATGTCCATAGATGCTCACTGGCTGTCTACTGCACCCATGTCCATAGATGCTCACTGGCTGTCTACTGCACCCATGCTCATAGATGCTCACTGGCTGTCTACTGCACCCATGTCCATAGATGCTCACTGGCTGTCTACTGCACCCATGTTCAAAGATGCTCACTGGCTGTCTACTGCATCCATGCTCATAGATGCTCACTGGCTATCTACTGCACCCATGTTCATAGATGCTGACTGGCTGTCTACCGCACCCATGTCCATAGATGCTCACTGGCTGTCTACTGCACCCATGTCCATAGATGCTCACTGGCTGTCTACTGCACCCATGTCCATAGATGCTCACTGGCTGTCTACTGCACCCATGCTCATAGATGCTCACTGGCTGTCTACTGCACCCATGTCCATAGATGCTCACTGGCTGTCTACTGCACCCATGTTCAAAGATGCTCACTGGCTGTCTACTGCATCCATGCTCATAGATGCTCACTGGCTATCTACTGCACCCATGTTCATAGATGCTGACTGGCTGTCTACCGCACCCATGTCCATAGATGCTCACTGGCTGTCTACTGCATCCATGTCCATAGATGCTCACCGGCTGTCTACTGCATCCCTGTTCATAGATGCTCACTGGCTGTCTACTGCACCCATGTTCATAGATGCTCACTGGCTGTCTACTGCACCCATGTTCACATATGCTCACTGGCTGTCTACTGCATCCATGTTCATATATGCTCACTGGCTGTCTACTGTATCCATGTTAATATATGCTCACTGGCTGTCTACTGCACCCATGTTCATATATGCTCACTGGCTGTCTACTGTATCCATGTTCATATATGCTCACCGGCTGTCTACTGCACCCACGTTCATAGATGCTCACTGGCTATCTACTGCACCCATGTTCATAGATGCTGACTGGCTGTCTACCGCACCCATGTCCATAGATGCTCACTGGCTGTCTACTGCATCCATGTCCATAGATGCTCACCGGCTGTCTACTGCATCCCTGTTCATAGATGCTCACTGGCTGTCTACTGCACCCATGTTCATAGATGCTCACTGGCTGTCTACTGCACCCATGTTCACATATGCTCACTGGCTGTCTACTGCATCCATGTTCATATATGCTCACTGGCTGTCTACTGTATCCATGTTAATATATGCTCACTGGCTGTCTACTGCACCCATGTTCATATATGCTCACTGGCTGTCTACTGTATCCATGTTCATATATGCTCACTGGCTTTCTACTGCATCCATGTTCATATATGTCTGCAAGTCACTCTCTCCAAACACCCACCCTCCCCTTTCTCCCACCCACTGTGTCCGTACGTCTGTCCTCCACGTCTGTCTCCACTGCTGCCCTGTGAATAACTCCGTCAGTGCCGTCTCTCCAGATCCCACGTGTAATATTAATCACTCCCTAAGCACTACCTACCAGGACCCCTTGCTTGGGACCCTGCAATTAAAGTTTACTTTCCTTCGCCACAACTCAATGTCAGCAGATTGGCTTTGCTGCATGTGGGCAAGTGGACCCAAGTTTGGTTAGGTAATGCAATTGGATCTGGCCAGTTTAGGCTCTGAAAACAAAGTGTGAGGTCTCTTAGGTATATGTGTCTCTTTTGAAATCTACTGTCAATTGTTAAAGCTATCTAAATTCCACCAATTTTTTGGAACCCATAGTCAAAAACATAAAACGTAGAGTTATTTTGGGGTGGGCTACCTTCAAATTCTGCACTCTTTGATCTCACCAAATTTTGTTCATCAGACATCAAAGATGTCACACAACAGGCCTCCATTTAATAATAATAAATTCAGGGAACAAAAAGAGGTTGATGCTTTCTCATGCTCACTTACAGTAGAGGGACAATCCCACCTAAACTGCCATGCAGTTAACACAAACAGCCAGATGCCTTTATGCCCCCAAAGAGCAAGACTCCTTAAATCAACCAGGATGGTGTCTGCCTAGTTATTTAGCTTTGCAGAATGCTGGGCCACGTTTAACAACCAGATCAAACCAAGCCAAATTGGTAATCAAGTTTGTGAACCATCACCACCAGGGAGATTTCCTTGCTATAAACAATGGAAATAAGAAAAGAGAAGACTCAAATGTAACGAGAATGCATATTCCAGAGGCTGTGGTGCTGCTTCTTGGCTAATGAATGAAATGCTACCATAAGGTCACTTGATTATTTATCTTGTTCAATGAAAGTAAAATCTTTGACCTAAATCATCTTTTCTTTCCAATGCTAACAACTGCTATGCCAAGATCAGGTGAACCCTTTTCACTGCCTCTCTACTCCAAAGAAGAACTCAAGAACATCCACTCCCCAACTTTATATTGCACCCCAGGCTGATATGTGTAGAAGTAGCATTTTCTCAGCTCCACCACTGCCTAGGATGTGGTACTAAGCTGATATTGTCTGTTGCAAGTCACAGTTCTTTTGTCTACAAAACCAGTTTGATAAAATGTGCTCTGAAGTTTGGAGTACTAATTGAGAAAAATGTCTGAAATGGAGGCCACTCATGGCCTACCTATAGGTAAATGCTCCAGAAGTCATGGCTGCAAGGACTATGGCCATGGCTGATATTGGGTTATTATTGCTGCATCTGGCAGAGACAGCTCATCTGTCAGACTCTGCAAGCTGTTCTTCATATTTTATCTGAGGTTCAATATCCAAACACTTGCCTGTGTGTGCTCAGTCGTGTCCAACTCTTCGTGACCCCATAGACTGTAGCCCACCAGGCTCTTCTGTCCATGGAAATTTTCCAGGCAAGAATCCTGGAGTAGGTTGCCATTTCCTGCTCCATAATATCCATGACATCCAGGTAAACTGGAAAGGAACATCACTGTCTACATTCACTATAATTCCAACATTATAATTGAAGCCAAGAAGTAAAGTTGATATTTATTTTAGCATAGCTAGGAAATGAAATTATTTCCTAGGAATGATATTTAATTTTTTTAATTTTCCTTATAAATTATTACTTCTTTCTCAAGTACTCTGTTTATTGAATCCAAATTGTATTTCAGATTGGTATGATGGTAATGCTCTACAACAAAAGGGATTTCTCTTTCTGTTTTATTGAAATTTAAGAGAGAAGACTCTTTGAGAAATACTTCAAGTGAGAATAATCAACACTAATAGTCTATGAATAGAGGAGCTTAAGAATTTACTGTTTACAGTTTCTGAGATCTGCATACAAAACATTCACTATATGTGATTTTAATCCTAGTCAATATTTGGACTGTATGTATACATGTATGTATACATACATGAGGGCTTCCTGGTGGCTCAGCTGGTAAAGAATCTGCCTGCCATGCAGGAGACCTGGGTTCAATCCCTGGTTTGGGAAGATCCGCAGGAGGAGAGTATGGCAACCCACTCCAATATTCTTGCCCGCAGAATTTTCATGGACAAAGGAGCCTGGTGGGCTATGGTCACAAAGAGTCAGACGTGACTGAACAACCAAGCACAGCACACACATACCTGTACCCACGTGACTATCTTAGATCATTCTAGTTTTAGGAAATTACATTGTTTTGTCTTATATAGAACTATCAATAGTTCCTTTGCAAATAAATGAAAGATACATTTCTTTAGGACACAGAAATTTAAGTGAAATTAATTTGGAGTAGAATGTATCTCTAGTAACACCCCACTCTGACATCTGGGGTTTATTACTGAATTGATCTCATATTTTTTACTAAGCTGACATTTATTCTTTTTTAAATGAGGCATAGTCTATCATTAAATAATTTTGCTTTCATGTTTCCAGAACAGACATAAATGTACAGGCTGAGCACCAAATGTTAGGAACAAAGGCCTGCTCTTGCCTTGTTCTAACAAGGAACAAAATGAAGCTTGTAGGAATAAGATTCTTAATCAGCTGAGCTACCAGGGAAGCCACTGGAGTGGCGGCTGTGTGGTGCTGGAGCAACTTTGAGGAGATATCCCACATTCCAAAGACAAAGGAGAAGCCCCAGCAAGACGGCAGGACGGGTGCAATTGCGTTTAGAGTCAAACCGCATAACCACCAGACGCTCAGAGGGCTCAAACATACCTTGTGTGCACCAGGACCCAGAGACCCCACAGAGACTGAGACAGCTGTGTCTGAGCATCTCCCAGGGAGGGCCGGGTCGGCAGTGGGCCGCTGCAGGGGCAGGGGCTCTGGGTGCAGCAGACCTGGGTGTGGCATAAGCCCTCTTGGAGGAGGTCACCATTAACCCCACCATAGAGCCACCAGAACTTACACAGGACTGGGGAAACAGACTCTTGGAGGGCACAAACAGAACCTTGTGCACCAGGACCCAGGAGAAAGGAGCAGTGACCCCACAAGAGACTGACCCAGACTTGCCCGTGAGTGTCCAGGAGTCTCTGGCAGAGGCGTGGGTTGGCGGTGGCCTGCTGTGGCATTGAGGGCACTGAGTGTAGCATTCATCACCATTATCTTCATTACCTCCACCATAGTTTGGCCTCAGGTCAAACAACAGGGAGGGAACACAGCCCCACCCTTCAACAGAAAATTGGATTAAAGATTTACTGAGCATGGCCCTGCCCATCAGAACAAGACCCAGTTTCCCCTTCAGTCAGTCTCTCCCATCAGGAAGCTTCCATAAGCCTCTTATCCTTCTCCATCAGAGGGCAGACAGAATGAAAAACCACAATCACAGAAAACTAACCAATCTGATCACATGGACCACAGCCTTGTCTAACTCAATGAAACTATGAGCCATGCCATGTAGGGCCACCCAAGATGGATGGGTCATGGTGGAGAGTTCTGACAAAACGTGGTCCACTGGAGAAGGGAATGGCAAACCACTTCAATATTCTTGCCTTGAAAACCCCATGAACAGTATGAAAAGGCAAAAATATAGGACACTGAAAGATGAACTCCCCAGGTCGGTAGGTGTCCAATATGCTACTGGAGATCAGTGGAGAACGTAACTCCAGAAAGAATAAAAAGATGGAGCCAAAGCAAAAACAACAGCCAGTTCAGGATGTCACTGGTGATGGAAGTAAAGTCTGATGCTGTAAGAGCAATAATTCATAGGAACCTGGAATGTTAGGTCCATGAATCGAGGCAAATTGGAAGTGGTCAACAGGAGATGGCAAGAATGAACATTACATTTTAGGAATCAGCGAACTAAAATGGACCAGAATGGGTGAATTTAACTCAGATGACCATTATATCTACTACTGTGGGCAGGAATCCCTTAGAAGAAATGGAGTAACCATCATAGTCAACAAAAGAGTCCAAAATGCAGTACTTGGGTGCAATCTCAAAAATGACAGAATGATCTCTGTTTGTTTCCAAGGCAAACCATTCAATACCACAGTAATCCAAGTCTATGCCCTGACCAGTAACGCTGAAGAAGCTGAAGTTGAACAGTTCTATGAAGACCTACAAGACCTTCTAGAACTAACACCCCAAAAAATGTGTCCTTTTCATTATAGGGGACTGGAATGCAAAAGTAGGAAGTCAAGAGATACCTGGAGTAACAGGCAAATTTGGCCTTGGAGTACAGAATGAAGCAGGGCAAAGGCTAACAGAGTTTTGCCAAGAGAACGCACTGGTCATAGCAAACACCCTCTTCCAACAACACAAGAGATAGACTCTACACATGGACATCACCAGATGGTCAACACTGAAATCAGACTGATTATATTCTTTGCAGCCAAAGATGGAGAAGCTCTATACAGTCAGCAAAAACAAGACTGGGAGCTGACTGTGGCTCAGATCATGAACTCCTTATTGCCAAATTCAGACTGAAATTGAAGAAAGTGGGGGAAACCACTAAATCAAATCCCTTGTGACTATACCGTGGACATTACAAATAGATTCAAGGGATCAGATCTGATAGACAGAGTGCCTGAAGAACTATAGATGGAGGTTCATGACATTGTACAGGAGGCAGTGATCAAGACCATCCCCAAGAAAAAGAAATGCAGAAAGGAAAAATGGTTGTCTGAATAGGCCTTACAAACAGCTATGAAAAGAAGAGAAGCGAAAGGCAAAGGAAAAAAGGAAAGATATTCCCATTTAAATGCAGAGTTCCAAAGAAAAGCAAGGAGAGATAAGAAAGCCTTCCTCTGCAATTAATACAAAGAA
>NW_027224549.1:0-14103 GCF_023699985.2 Odocoileus virginianus | reverse complement strand
CCAGCTCTCACATCCATACATGACCACTGGAAAAACCATAGCCTTGACTAGACGGACCTTTATTGGCAAAGTAATGTCTCTGCTTTTTAATATGCTATCTAGGTTGGTCGTAACGTTCCTTCCAAGGAGTAAGCGTCTTTTAATTTCATTGCTGCAGTCACTATCTGCAGTGATTTTGGAGCCCAGAAAAATAAAGTCAACCACTGTTTCCACATTTTCCCCATCTATTTTCCAAGAACTGATGAGACCAGATGCCATGATCTCAGTATTCTGAATGTTGACCCTGGAAAGACTTAAGGTGGTGCCTCAGATTCCTTTAAGGATCTTAAGAGCCTAAGAATTTTAAAGGCATCATCCTGCAAAGCTTCATAGGAAGCCCAAGGTATGATACTTCCCTCAAAAAACATTTTTGAGGGTAGCTTTTCCAATGGCATGAACCCCAATCGAATTCACAGGACACCGAAACCTTTAAAGAGAACCTTGGCAGCAAAAACACCACTTGCTTGCTTGCTTGACCTAACAGAGACCCAGTGTTAGTCGCCCAGTCATGTCTGACACTTTCTGACCCTGTGGACTATGGGAGAAGGGATAGGCTACCCACTCCAGGTATTCTTGGGTTTCCCTTGTGGCTCAGCTGGTAAAGAATCCACCTGCAATGCGGGAGACCTGGATTCAGTCCCTGGGTTGGGAAGATCCCCTGGAGAAGGGAAAGGCTATCCACTCCAGTATTCTGGCCTAGAGAATTCCATGGACTATATAGTCCATGGGGTCTCAAAGAGTCAGACACAACTGAGCACTTTCACTCTCACTTTCTTCAGGGGATCTTCCCAACCCAGGGATCGAACCTGGGTCTTCTGCACTTCAGGCAGATTCTTTACTGTCTGACACATCTGGGAAGTCCAACCGAGACGAAGACATACAAAATGAGAAAAGGCCTTGGGATTTTCTCAGAAGTTTGATAAAGAGGAACCTGTCTTAGGAAACATGACTCAGCTACAGACAGAGGTCATTTCC
The DNA here is from genome assembly GCF_023699985.2 of Odocoileus virginianus. Lineage (NCBI taxonomy): Eukaryota > Metazoa > Chordata > Mammalia > Artiodactyla > Cervidae > Odocoileus > Odocoileus virginianus. The sequence continues at coordinate 13,089 of NW_027224549.1, read as the reverse complement.
TGTGAAAAGTACAGTACAGAGCTCAGAGTGTGAGCACAGAAATTTTAAAAAAGTGTATTATTTCTTGTGGGTTCATGAGTGATATGCATTTATAGCCAACACAGTTTATAAAGCTGATGCCAGTCAGGACACACTTCAAAATGAATGATTTTCCTTCAAACATCTTCAAATAATTTTTCATCATTTTGTCATCTTTCTGGAATTTAAACTGCAAATATTTATTTGTTAAAAATAGGGTATTTTACACATAAAATCAACCACCTGCTGATGTCCATGTGTAGAGTCATCTCTTGTGTTGTTGGAAGAGGGTGTTTGCTATGACCAGTGCATTCTCTTGGCAAAACTCTGTTAGCCTTGCTTCATTTTGTACTCCAAGGCCAAACTTGCCTGTTACTCCAGGTATCTCTTGACTTCCTACTTTTGCATTCCAGTCCCCTATGATGAAAAGGACATCTTTTTTTGGTGTTAGTTCTAGAAGGTCTTGTAGGTCATCATAGAACCATTCAACTTCAGCTTCTTCAGCATTAGTGGTTGGGGCATAGACTTGGATTACCGTGATGGTGAATGGTTTGCCTTGGAAACGAACAGAGATCATTCTGTCATTTTTGAGATTGCACCTTAGTACTGCATTTCAGACTCTTTTGTTGACTATGATGGCTACTCCATTTCTTCTAAGGGATTCTTGCCCACAGTAGTAGATACAATGGTCATCTGAGTTAAATTCACCCATTCCAGTCCATTTTAGTTCACTGATTCCTAAAATGTCAATGTTCACTCTTGCCATCTCCTGTTTGACCACTTCCAATTTACCTTGATTCATAGATGTAACATTCCAGGTTCCTATGCAGTACTGCTCTTTACAGCTTCAGATTTACTTCCATCACCAGTCATATCCACAACTGGGCGTTGTTTTCGTTTTTGCTCCATCTCTTCATTCTTTCTGGAGTTATTTCTCCACTGATCTCCACTAGCATATTGGGCACCTATCAACCCAGGGAGTTCATCTTTCAGCGTCCTATGTTTTTGCCTTTTCACACTGTTCATGGGGTTCTCAAGGCAAGAATACTCAAGTGGTTTGCCATCCCCTTCTCCAGCGGACCACGTTGTGTCAGAACGCTCCAGCATGACCCTTCCATCTTGGGTGGCCCGACATGGCATGGCTCGTAGTTTCATTGAGTTTGACAAGGTTGTGATCCATGTGATCAGTCTGCTTAGTTTTCTGTGATTGTGGTTTTCAGTTTGTCTGCCCTCTGAGGGATGAGGATAGAGGCTTATGGAAGCTTCCTGATGGGAGAGACTGACTGTGGGGTCTTATTCTGTTAGGCAGGGCCCTACTCAGTAAAACTTTCATCCAAGTTTTTGTTGATGAGTGGGCCTGTGTTCTCTCCCTGTTGTTTGGCCTGAGGTCAAACTATGGTAGGAGTAATGATGGTAATGGCCACCTCTTTCAAAAGGACTTGTTCATGCACTGTTGTATTCAGTGCCCCTGACCCCACAGCAGGCCACTGTCGACCCATGCCTCTGCCAGAGACTCCTGGACACTCACAGGCAAGTCTGGCTCAGTCTCTTGTGGGGACACTGCTCCTTTCTCCTGGCTCCTGGTGCACACAAGGTTTTGTTTGTGCCCTCCAAGAGTCTGCACTGGTCATAGGAAAACATCTTATTGAACAACACAAGAGATGACTCTACACATGGACATCACCAAGTGGTCAATACCAAAGTCTGACTGATTATATTCTTTGCAGCCAAAGATGGAGAAGCTCTATACAATCAGCAAAAGAAAACAAAAAAAAAAAGACCGAGAGCTGACTGTGGCTCAGATCATGAACTCCTTATTGCCAAATTCAGACTTAAATTGAACAAAGTACAGAAAATCACTAGACCATTCAGGTATGACCTAAATCATATTCCTTATGTTTATATAGTGGAAGTGGCAAACAGATTCAAGGGATTAGATATGATAGACAGTGCCTGAAGAACTGTGGACGGAGGTTCGTGACACTGTACAGGAGGCAGTGATCAAGACCATCCCCAAGAAAAAGAAATGCAAAATGGCAAAATGATTGTCTGAGGAGGCCTTACAAATAGCTGAGAAAAAAAGAGAAGCTAAAGGAGGAGGAGAAAATAAAAGATACAATCATCTGAATGCAGAGTTCCAAAGAATAGAAAGGAGAGATAAGAAAGCCTTCCTCAGTGATCAATGCAAAGAAATAGAGAGAAGCAATAGAATGGGAAAGACTAGAGATCTATTCAAGAAAATTAGCAATACCAAAGGAACATTTCATGCAAAGATGGGCACATAAAGGACAGAAATGGTATGGACCTAACAGGAGCAGAAGATATTAAGAAGAGGTGGCAAGAATACACAGAAGAACTATACAAAATAGATCTTTATGACTCAGATAACCAGTATGGTGTGATCACTCACCTAGAGTCAGATATCCTGGATTGCAAAGTCAAATGAGCCTTAGGAAGCATCACTACAATTAAAGCTAGTGTAGGTGATGGAATTCCAGTTGAGTTATTTCATATCCTAAAAGATGATGTTTTGAAAGTGGTGCACTCAATATGCCAGCAAATCTGGAAAATTCAGCCATGGCCACAGGACTGGAAAAGGTCAGTTTTCATTCTAATCCCAAAGAAAGGCAATGCCAAAGAATGTCAAGCTACTGCACAACTGCACTCATCTCACATGCTAGCAAAGTAATGCTCAAAATTCTCCCAGTGACGCTTCAACAGTACATTAAATAAGAAAGTCCAGATGTACAAGTTGGATTTAGAAAAGGAAGAGGAACTAGAAGTCAAACTGTCAACATCCATCTGTTGGATCATAGAAAAAGCAAGAGAATTACAGAAAAACATCTACTTCTGATTTATTGACTACGCCAAAGCCTTTGACTGTGTGGATCATAACAAACTGTGGAAAATTCTTCAAGAGATGGGAATGCCAGACCACCTTACCTGCTTCCTGAGAAACCTGTCTGTAGATCAAGAAGCAACAGTTAGAATCGAACATGGAACAATGAACTGGTTCCAAATTGGGAAAAGAGTACATCAAGGCTGTATATTGTCACCTGCTTATTTAACTTCTATGCAGAGTACATCATGTGAAATGCCAGGCTGGAGGAAGTAAAAGCTGGAATCAAGATATCTGGAAGTAATATAAATAACCTCAGATATGCAGATGACACCACCCTTATGGCAGAAAGTGAAGAGGAACTGAAGAGCTTCTTGATGATAGGCAAAGAGGAAAGTGAAAAATCTGGTTTAAAACTCAGCATTCAAAAATCAAAGATCATGGCACCCAGTCCCACGACTTCATGGCATATAGATGGGGAAATAATGGAAATAATGACAGATTTTATTTTCTTGGACTCCAGAATCACTGCAGATGGTGACTGCAGTCATGAATTTAAAACACCCTCCCTGATTTCTTAAAAAGTTGGAAATAGAACTGCCATATGACCCAGCAATCCCACTTCTGGGCATACACACCAAGGAAACCAGATCTGAAAGAGCCACATGCACCCCAATGTTCATCGCAGCACTGTTTATAATAGCCAGGACATGGAAGCAACCCAGATGCCCATCAGCAGACGAATGGATGAGGAAGCTGTGGTACATATACACCATGGAATATTACTCAGCCATTAAAAAGAATTCATTTGAATCAGTTCTAATGAGATGGATGAAACTGGAGCCCATTATACAGAGCGAAGTAAGCCAGAAAGATAAAGACCAATACAGTATACTAACACATATATATGGACTTTAGAAAGATGGTAACAATAACCCTATATGCAAAACAGAAAAAGAGACTCAGATGTATGGAACAGACTTGTGGACTCTGGGAGAAGGCGAGGGTGGGATGTTTCAGGAGAACAGCATTGAAACATGTATATTATCTAGGGTGAAACGGATAACCAGCTCAGGTTGGGTACATGAGACAAGTGCTCGGGCCTGGTGCACTGGGAAGACCCAGAGGGATTGGGTGGAGAGGGAGGTGGGAGGGGGGACTGGGATGGGGAATACATGTAAATCCATGGCTAATTCATATCAATGTATAACAAAAACTACTGTAATGATGTAAAGTAATTAGCCTCCAACTAATAAAAATTAAAAAATAAATAAATAAATAAATAAAACACCCTCCCTCACTCCTTGGAAGAAAAGCTATGATCAACCTAAACAGCATATTAAAAAGCAGAGACATTCCTTTGCCGACAAAGGTCTATCTAGTCAAAGCTATGGTTTTTCCAGTAGTCATGGATGCATGCGAAAGTTGGACCATCAAGATAGCTGAGCACTGAAGAATTCATTCTTTTGAACTGTGGTGTTGGAGAAGACTCTTGAGAGGTCCTTGGACTGCAAGGAGATCAAACCAGTCCATCCTAAAGGAAATCAGTCCTGAATATTCATTGGAAGGACTGATGCTGAAGCTGTAGCTCCAATGCGAAGAACTGACTCATTGGGAAAGACCCTGACGCTGAGAGTGATTGAAGGCAGGAGGAGAAGGGGACGACAGAGGATGAGATGGTTGGATGGCATCACCAACTCGATGGACATGAATTTGAGCAAGCTCTGGGAGTTGGTAATGGACAGGGAAGCCTGGTGTGCTGCAGTCCATGGGGTTGCAGACTCGGACACAACTGAGCGACTGAACTGAAACATAAGATACTAAATGCTGATGAAATGTTTTTAAAGTGTGGCTATTATATTTTACTTTCTAAAGATGCTCTAAAATAATTTTCATCAGTGTTTCAAGATATTCCAAGATAAATATCATCTTACTAAAATAATCTTTGAAAAATTCCCATGCACACCCCAGCTCTTTTTTTTTTTTAATCCAACAAAGGATAAATACATTCTTTCAGAAACACTGTTCTATACAGATGTAGTATTCACCTGGTGAAGAGAATGAGCTACAATATTAAAAATGATTCATTCTCAAAAATCTCACAGAAGGGTTAGGATTACAAGAGAAACACAGAATTCTCAATCAGATCATTACTCAAATTTCTAGACTCGAACAGATGTTTGTGTACCAATGTTCAAGGCAGCATTATTAACAATAGCCAGAAAGTGGAAAAACCCCGATTTCATTGGGGAATGAACAAACAAAATATTTTCTATATAAAATGTTGCTTTTGGACTGGATTGTCACAAATTTTAAATTAAAATCTTACTACAAAAATCATTAATTTTATGAATTCAGTCCATTTCTTCTATAAAGAGTAACTACACTCATCTCACACACTAGTAAAGTAATGCTCAAAATTCTCCAAGCCAGGCTTCAGCAATATGTGAACCATGAACTCCCACATGTTCAAGCTGATTTTAGAAAAGGCGGAGGAACCAGAGATCAAATTGCCAACATCCGCTGGATCATCAGAAATGCAAGAGAGTTCCAGAAAACATCTTTTTCTGCCTTATTGACTATGCCAAAGCCTTTGATTGTGTGGATCACAATAAACTGGAAAATTCTGAAAGAGATGGAAATACCAGACCACCTGACCTGCTTCTTGAGAAACCTATATGCAGGCCAGGAAGCAACAGTTAGAACTGGACATGGAACAGACTGGTTCAAAATCAGGAAAAGGAATACATCAAGGCTGTATATTGTCACCCTGCTTGTTTAACTTATATGCAGAGTATATCATGAGAAATGCTAGGCTGGATGAAGCACAAGCTGGAATCAAGATTGCTGGGAGAAATATCAACAACCTCAGATATGCAGATGACACAACCCATATGACAGAAAGTGAAGAGGAACTAAAAAGTCTCTTGACGAAAGTGAAAGAGGAGAGTGCAAATGTTGGCTTAAAGCTCAACATTGAGAAAACTAAGATCATGGCATCTGGTCCCATCACCTCATGGGAAATAGATAGACGGTGGAAACAGTGTCAGATTTATTTTTTTTTGGGGGGGGGGTTTCCAAAATCACTGCAGATGCTGTTTGCAGCCATGAAATTAAAAGACACTTACTCCTTGGAAGGAAAGTTATGACCAACCTAGATAGCATATTAAAAAGCAGGAGACATTGCATTGCCAACAAAGGTCCGTCTAGTCAAGGCTATGGCTTTTCCATTGGTCATGTATGGATGTGAGAGTTGGACTGTGAAGAAAGCTGAGCACCTAAAAGTTGATGCCTTTGAATGGTGGTGTTGGAGAAGACTCTTGAGAGTCCCTTGGACTGCAAAGAGATCCGACCAGTCCATCCTAAAGGAGATCAGTCCTGGGGGTTCATTGGAAGGACTGATGCTGAAGCTGAAACTCCAATACTTTGGCCACCACATGCAAAGTGTTGACTCAGTGGAAAAGACCCTGATGTTGGGAGGGATTGGGGGCAGGAGGAGAAGGGGGCGACAGAAGATAAGATGGCTGGATGGCATCACCGACTCGATGGGCATGAATTTGAGTAGACTCCAGGAGTTGGTGATGGACAGGGAGGCCTGGCGTGCTGCAGTTCATGGGGTCGCAAAGAGTCAGACACAACTGAGGGACTGAACTGATGCTATTAGTAGCAAGCAGTATTAGTAAAATAGCATAAACTTTTTAATCAATGAGACTTTTCACATTGTCCAAAATATTCTTATATATTTCTATTAAAAAAATTAAAATTCTTCCTCAGTATGACAGAAATTAAGAGGTTGACTTACCAATCTTGTACTTAAGAGGTTTTCCTGAAGCTGTTCAGTTTCCCCCGCTTGCTTTTTGACTGTAGTTTGTAACTCGGCATTTTCAATTTCAAGCCTAAAAATGCAGATTTTAAAACAATGATTCTCACACATAGGGTTTCTTGTTTAAAGATGTTTTTTAATGTGGACCATTTTTAAAGCCTTTATTGATTTACTGCAATATTGCTTCTGTTTAATGTTTTGGTTTTTGGCTGTGAGGCACGTGGGATCTTAGTTTCCCAACCAGGGATCAAACCCACACCCACTGCCTTGGAAGGCATAGTTTTAACCACTGGACTCTCACGGCAGTCCTTCACACATAGATTTTTAAAATACCACACTGTTTCTGAACAAACATCTGCAGGTTCAATTATGTAGACTTTTAGAATTTTGAAAAGTAAATGATTTGACAGCTGTACTGTTTTTCTAGTTGTGTTTTGTGGATAATTGGCTTCCTTGGTGGCTCAGACGGTAAAGGATCTGCCAACAATGCAGGAGACCAAGGTTCGATCCCCGAGTCAGGAAGATCCCCTGGAGAAGGAATGGCAACCCACTCCAGGATTCTTGCCTGGAGAATTCCATGGACAGAAGAGCCTGGTGGGCTATGAGTCCATGGGGTCACAAAGAGTCGGACATGACTGAGTGACTAACACTTTCACTTTTCACTTGTGGATAATGTGCAAAATATGGAAATAATGGGGGGGAAAATATGCATCTCAAAACAGCTCAAAGCTGAAATGTTACCCAGCTTCACAATGTGTTTATTATCATTACTGATCTAATTCTCATATTATACTGTTTATCTGCTTTATACTTAAGTTGTTTTCTGTGCTGCTTTAAATCATACTTTTGAATGTGATCCTGTGTTTTTTCAGCACATCTCACAGCCTCTGTATGTTGATCCTGTGTTTCTTGAGGCTGAAAATAGAAAAAGGAAAAAAACAACTGTTTAATTCCTAATAACCTAGCGAATCTGCCAATGTCAGTTTCTGTCTCTCCCATCTGCATATTGCTTATGGCTGCTTTCCTGCCATACAGCAGAGTTGAGTTGTTACAATAAACACCTTACAGTCCAAAAAGTGAAAATATTTACTGTCTGCCCTTTGTTCGTTACTGACCTCTCCTTTCGGACTCAAACACAAAATCATTCATGGTTTAGATTAGATTTTCTCAAATAAATACACAAATTTATAAACTGCCCAGATGGACAAAGACAGAAAATTACCTGACGATGAACATATATACATATATTTTTATTCCAAGCTCCGTATCAGCCATCACTTTAAGTACCCACATAGGTGAATGACCACGGGTCTTCCAGTGATTATAAAAGCTAGCACTGCTGTTGGTGACAACCAGATGCTTCAGGGACTAGCGTGAGAGGCAGGAACTACATGGGAGCCAGAATCCATGGGCCTGTGTTCCAATTCCCTCAGTTCTGAGCTGTGAGTCCTGGGGCAAATTACTTAACCTTTCTGTATCTCAGTTTCTCCATCCATAAAATGGAGATAATGGTAGCATCAACCTCAGTGGGATGCTGGGAAGATTAAACTGGGGACTCTACATAATGTATTTCGAAGAGGACGTGGCAGATACTAAGAGCTGTTTGTAATTGGCGTTATTACGGTCGCTGTATTTTACCTGCAAAACAATTTGATAATTCAGGCAGACGGCATGCCAACAGAAGTGGTCTTCTACACAAGTCACCCTGAAATCACTCTCCATACCATTGCAAGGGGCAGTAAGGGGGAGCATGAGGCCCAGAACACATGTCCAGTACTTCAAAAACGTTCACTGACTCCACTAACCAGCTAGTACTCTCAGTACTTTTCTCCACTTACAGTAATTTGTAACTTACTTCCTCTCTGTCCTACTCAGTGGACAATGACCACACGTTAATATGCACATAGCACCTCCTGGACAGAGTGTGGTGCAGAACTTACATGACCGTCAGAGGAAGAAGGGTGACGTCACTGCCATGGAAATGTTACCCTACTGCTAAATCAAAGTTCTGAGTCAATTCATTCCCACAGCTGTTAATGTCTAGCAAGCACTCCAGTGAGACAATTCAGGTTACAAGGTACGGATATCAGAGAGGCTCTTCCCAGAACTTTACAGTTGGTAAAAGGCTAGAAATCTGTAAATCCCACTTCTGCCTACATAACGAAGGAAGGCAAATTTACACTTTTCTCCCAGAGTCAGGGAGAAAAATGAGCATTTAATTGAACAATTCTCCTCTATTAGACTAAGCGCTTTCAATTTTACATTGAGTTGCTTAAAATACATTTTAATAAAAGTTTTATTATACAAACATCTTCAAGAAGAAATAACTGGCATGGCATGAAGTACTTAGTTTTGTCCTAACAATTGTTAAGCTAAACTGTTTTCCATTTATGCAAGACAAGTGCTGTGCCTATCAACAAATACTCCCAGTTAGACCAATGTATACCCAGATAAGATTCTCCCTCATGAAAACAATTACAACAATGCAAAATTAAGGGCTAGATTGTTCTTCACAGACTACATGACAGGGCTGAAGAGAAAAGGCTCAATGAGAGCTGGACAGTCAGGAAAGCTCCATGGAGGAGGAGAGACTGGGCACCAGGTCTGAATAAATGGAGGACTACCCAAGAGGAAAAGAAACTGTAAAGACAGAAAGGACAGTCTGAGCAAAGGCAAGAAAAGGTGAAATCAGCCAGTGAACTCTGAGGACAAAATCCAACCACAGGAAAATAAAAACATGTCCATCCAGAAATGCATAAACCAAAGTTCACAGCAGCATTATTAATAGTCTCAAAGTGGAAACAACTCAAATCTCCATCAACTTATGAATGGATAAATATAGCCATGTACGGTTTATTGTTTGACAGTCAACAGAAATGGAAAAACTGATATGTGCTATAACATGGACGAACCGCAAAACAACATCAAATGAGAAAAGCTAATCCCAAAGGAGCATACTGCATGATTCCATTTATATAAAACACCCACTACAGGTATGTCTACAGAGAAAGATATTAGACTGGGGGTTGCTTGGGTCTGAGGGAGATGGGGGCGGGTTATAGGAGGTAGCTAAGGGATGCAGGATTTCTTCTGGGGTTGTAGAAATGCTCTAAAATTGACTGTGGTCACAGGTGACACCTATCTAGACTCAGAGATACTGAACTACACACTTGGAATGGGTGAATTATATGATACGTGAATTATAACTCAATAGCTTTTTGAAAATCCAAAGGCACCATCTAGATAATCTTCTTAATTCTCTATTTTCGATGTAGGTATTATACTCCATCGGAGTACCCCATGCTTTTACAATGTATTGGAAATGAAGAGAAAGCAGTGCCTAACTTCAACTTGTTTGTATAATACACTTTCTGCACAAGTTATTCTGAAATGCACAAAATAAATATATATAGAACTGCACCACCATTCAGAAAAGTGAAGATGAGAAATGATAATTTTCTGGAACATTCCATTAAACATTATCCTCTCAATTTTATCTGGCTTGCCTCATCATGGTAATACAGGGATCATGAAATAAAATATTCTTCAATCAAAAACAAAGTCTCTCCACAGATGTATAGAACAGACTTTTGGACTCTATGGGAGAAGGTGAGGGTGGGGTGATCTGAGAGAACAGCATGGAAACATGTATATTATCAAGTGTGAAACAGATCGCCAGTCCAGGTTGGATGCATGAGACAAGTGCTCGGGGCTGATGCACTGGGATGACCCAGAGGGATGAGATGGAGAGGGAGGTGGGAGGGGGGTTCAGGAGGGGGAACACATGTAAGTCCATGGATGATTCATGTCAATGTATGGCAAAAACCACTGTTTTGTTGTTTTTGTACTTTACACTGTTTTGTAAAGTAATTAGCCTTCAACCAATAAAAATTAAAAAAAAAAAATAAAGAACTCCAAAAAAAAAAAAAAGAAAAAGAAGTCTCTCAAGTTGTGTGAAGAATGATGCACAATTCTCCACTTTCCTAAGAGTATATAATATACGAAAACAATATATATAATGCAAATGGCAGAATGAAAGTCAGAGTTTAAGAAATGAGTGCACTTAAAGATTTAAAAAATTATAGTAAATTACTAGTAATGAAAATAAAAAAGGAAGCTGTCCATGAAAAAGAGTGTCCGAAAACACTTTATCCTATGTATTCACTGTCGACACATTCAGTTTCACACATACCTGACTTGTGAGTTGATGTAAGTTCTTTAAATCCCGTGCCTCAACTTCTATCTTCGCATGATAACGTGACATGACCTCTAGGGACGCCTCCGATGCAGACTGCTTTTTGAGGCTATCAGCCAGTTCTTGCCAAAGTTGTCTCACAACTGCCTAATAAGATTCTCTGTCACTGAGTTTATCAAATCACTTTATTATGACGTTGTGTTCGTAATACATAAGGCCAACATATGGACTTTGAAAACTATCACCACACACAGCAACTCACCTTCTTTCCCTCCTCCCTGAATGTGGTTGCAGACCCAGAAGGGCCCCCCACCGGCCTTCCTGATATTAAGCTCCTCAGACGAAGGAGGCAGCCCCACTGTCCACGCCCTGCCCCTCCCGATAAATCTGCAGAGCTCCACCACCTCACGTCCAGAATGAAACAGGTGTGTAGGTGGGACAAGCAGTGGAAAATTCCACCCTGTGGAAACATTTTTCCTCTTTCTTTATCAGAGGCTTCGATTAACATCAGAGATCTTCACATATTTAATCCAGTGCTCAGATCTTTCCAACAGATTCCTATCCCAGCAGAAAAATGAGGCCATTCCCTTGGGGCTTATCTATCTGATATCTGGTCGTGTGTCTATGTTAATCCCAGACTCCTAACCTCCCCCTCCTCCCCGCCTCTGCCCTTGGCTCACCACCAGGCCCCACTGCGGAGCACAGGGGGCTCTGCTCAGTGCTCTGTAGTCACCTGCCTGGGAGAGGACCAGGGAGAGAACGGATACGTGTGTAACTGCACCAACGTGCTGTGCACCCGAAACTAACGCAGAAGTATAAACCAACTACACTCCAAAATAAAGGAAAAACACAATTTACAAATGAGGTTGCTCCCATGGCCCTCAAGGAGCCTCAATAGCCTGGCCTCCACCTGCCTCTGGACCACAGCCCCTACAGCCCTCTCCCTGACTCACTCCATTATTGCTGCTCTCAAGTCCTGCCACCCTTCATTTTTATTGGGCAATCTGGTATTCAAATGATAGCAATTGATCCTTAAAATGAGAATTATGAGTAAATTGTTTCTAAACATATTCTAAGTAAATAGCAGTGGGAAGATTAAAACAAGAAGAGCTTGGTTAAAGCTCACCACTTGAGTCCCAAATTATGATTTAATGACAAGTATATTTAAATGACTTGTCAATGAATTCTCAATTTAATGGCAACTCTTTAAAGAGTTGAGAGGCCATAAGAATAAATGATTCAAGCCTGAAATGTTTTACAAGTTAATTCAAATTTACATGAATAACATTAAAATTATACCAACAAATATGACAAAAAGGTATGACAAGCTACTGAAGCCAAAGTACTATATATAAGTGATAGCATCTGGGAAACATGGAATTGACTGTCAAGTAATCCATGTAACTGAAGCTTAATTTCAAAATATTCATTTTAGGTTTGAGAGTCTCTTTTATCTGCTTCATCATGATAGTGACATGTGGTTATATAGAGATTAAAATTATTTTCTGAATAGTAAAAGAGTAAATTACTAATACCTGTCTATATTAAACATTTAGAATTTAATCTCTTAACATTTCATAAGCGACACGATGTCTCTACTCAAAGTGAAGCATCTCTCGGGTCTAATTTTTATTTGCTGGATACAAGGTGTGCTTTTTAGTCTGTTTTAGAGACCATAGATTCATAGCCTGTGTATTTTTTATATTCAGCTAGATTCAACGTTTAGCCAGAATTAAGAATCACTTTGAATTTCTTTCAGGAAGTCTGAGCATTATTTCTCCTTCTGGATACTTACTTTTCTTTCTGCTTTCTCATTTTCATACTGATATATTCTCTCTTTTAAATGATTACATTTGTTGATTAACTCCTTGTTTCTTTCCTCCAGCATCAGACCTTGTTTCTCATTTCAGCATGAAGTTTTTCACGATCTGCTGAAACTGGTCTTGGATGCTAATGACTGTCTTCTCTTTACTGTCGGCTTTGTTTTGTGCATCATCCAGTTGCTGTCGGAGCAACATGTTTTCACTCTGGAGTTGAGATAATCTCTCCTCTAAGGATTCCTGCTTTCCAATATATTTATTCACTTTGCCTTGTTCAATCTGATACATGTGTCCAATATCCTGCTTTTGATGCTCTGCTTGGAGTAAGTCTCTCTGGACAGGTTCTAACATCAAAGTCTTTTCTCCGAGATCATCTCTCGTCTGATGCAGCTTG
>NW_027224548.1:0-14224 GCF_023699985.2 Odocoileus virginianus | reverse complement strand
AAACCAACTCAAACAGCAGAGGTCCAGGAATAAGCAGGGTATTCAAGCCTAGGACTCTCCTGCCCCACCAGCTGGCCTCGATGTAATCTGAGTGAAAGGTTCGTCCCTTTGGACTCAAATGCTGGGCCCTGTCCTTGTGAGACTTGGGCCAATCACCTGCCTTTCTTGAACCTCAGTATCCTTAACTGGAAAAGGGTATTTTCCCTGCCTCCTTAGTGGTTTGTCATGAGCACCAATGTTGAAAGTGTACCCTCATTGCCAAGCCCTGAACCAGCCATTTGCTTTCCCTCCTGGGTGCTGGACTGGGGTCAACCACTGTGACTCATGGTTGCTTCAGAGGCTGTGAGCTGGAACAGTCAGTCTCGATGGGAGAGGATGCAGAATTGGGAGCACTCTCCAGCTCTGCCTCTTTCTATCTTTTGACCTTGACCAAGTCATCCTCCCCTTCTCAGCATCACACCCCTCAGGACAGGAACACCCCCTGCCTGGTTCCTGCTGAGATGAAGCAAGATGAAGCAGGATTAGCAGGTATGGTTTGAGGTCATGTCTAGGCAGAGGTGGGGGTCCAGAGGAAGGTGGGGGTGGGGTGGGGTGGGGTCAGTCACAGCTCCTAGAATTCAAGGTTGAAAATAGCTTTGGGCCATCTAGTCCAGTCGTTCCTATTTCTGGCCAGACACTCTGGGGTCAGACTCCTCAGGAACCCCTGAACCTAAGTATCTAGGAAGGAGCCCAGGCATCTAAAGTTTAAAGCACACTTATCAGGTAATCTTGTTTAGGGTTTTTGTTAAAAGGCTATTGCCCAAGTAGATAGTTTCAACAAATCAAAAATATGTGAAGAGAAAGAGGAAAATAAGTAACATTCAAGTCAGGTGTGTCTTTAGATGAGTCCTTCTCCTTTTCTGGACCACAGTTTCCTAGACTTTGAAGCAAAGAGGTGAAAATGATGACCTTAAGCTCTCTTGTGCCTTTGAGGTCTGTTATGTTTCCAATGTGGTTGAGTAACCCTTGAGTAGATGTCAGAATGGAGGAGGAAGACATGAGTCTACAAATATCTTGGCAGGACTTCCTGTGGATTTGAATGGCAGGATCCGAGTCAAACTGGCTTCAACAAAAATAAAAAATAGGAAGGGAGACATGTATTTGAACTAGAACTTCTGTGTCAGGAAGAACTTCAGGCTTACTTGGATCAAGGCACCAAAATGATACATTATCTCATACCCTTTTATAGCTTCATTTTCTAGTGAACTTTGCCATGTAATTGTGTGTAAAGTCTATCTTTGAAGACAAAGCAGACCCAGGAAACATGTGAACACCTAAAGCCCACTTGTAAGTCATGAGATCTAGCCCAGGATTTTTCAGTTTTTTCAGTTCTTTTACATTTTCAAAGGACCGATAGTTGTATGATTACTATTTTGGTTAATACTTTCTATTCTTTTTGTCTTCTTTATTTCATTTACTCCTGCTGTAATCTTTATTGTATTCTTTCAGTGGTAAATTAGGGCTTAGTTTATTCTTCTTTTTCTAGTCCCTTAAGGTATAGAGTTAGGTTGTTCATTTGGGTTTTTCTTGCTTCTTAATGTAGGCATTTATTGCTATTCTTCCCATATTTTAGGTTCTAAATATATGAGTAATAGCTATGTAATGCATAAGATGATGACTATAGCTAACAGTGATGTATGATATACAGGGATGTTGTTAAGAGAGCAAATCTTAAAGAGTTCTCATCACCAGGAAAACGTGTTATTCTTTTTCATTATTTTTTTTTATTGTATCTATATGAGAAGATGAATGCTAACTTGCCCCATTGTCATAATCATTTCATAATACACAGAAATCAAACTTGCCTTTAACTTATACAGTGGTGAATATCATTGTATAATTATTTCTCACTAAAAATGGAAAAAAAGAGTATTTTAAAAAGTATAAGCCATAACCATGAGAGTTGACATTTCCTAAACCCTCTGTCTGTATGAGACAATAATGAAAAGTAGCCTGGGTAGACCTACCAGCTGGAAAACATTCTCTCTTTCTTGGTGAAACATTGAGCAGTGCCCCTACTTTCCAGGAGACAGCTGCTGAGCAGAGTGGTGGGCTAAGGAGGTGAGAAAAGCTGGAGGGAAAGAAGGATTGATGTCCAGGTGGGTGGAACGGCTCAGAGAAAGGCTCAGCATTGACCCAAGGGGCTACTGCTCAAGAGAAGTCCTGAATCGTGCGCCCTCCGTGTGGACTTGTGTGGGACTTGGGACTGTCACAAAATACAGACGGAGAGGAAAACTCTCATCCCTTTGCTATGGCCAGCAGGGGAAGAACCAGAACTGGAGGAGACTGACTTCACATGAAATCTCACTTTGCCTCTGACCAGCTGTGTGGCCCTGGAGACGTCACACCTACGCCAAGATCCATTCACTGCATCATTCAGTATAAATCATAATTGAGTGAGATACAGTGTATAAAGATTGAATATGGGATTTCTCAACACTGTTTGACAGTAATTCCAGTGTGTAGAGGCTGACATTCATCTTGTGCTCACCAGTGTCAGACTCTGCTTAAGCATTTTCCACTCATTGACTCATTTAATCGTCACAACTTTGCAACAGGGTTTTGCTGTTAACTCCACTGGGCAGGTGAGAGAACTGTGGCTCTAGTAAGTTGCCTGAGATCACACAGCTGACAAAGGGCAGAGGCCAAGTGTAGCTCAGCTCTGACCAACCTCTCACCTCCCGCCTTGTCAACAGCCCTGGCACAGCCTGAACTGAGGTCCTCTTGGAAGAGCTCAGGAGAGCTGGTCCAAGGCCCCCAGCAGCCCCAGGGGCTCAAAGGCCTCCTGGATGACTTGGCTCTGTGAGGCAGCTTTCATCAGACAGAAGGCCCTTGAATGAAGCAGCTGCTGGTGCAGGCCTCTGTGTGGCCCTGGTCTCACTTAACCAGAGTCTCCCATGAGGACAACAGTGGTTCTTCCCTCACAGAATTGCACACAGCACTGAGATGGCTCCTCGGCAGATGGGCAAAGCTTCCCTGGGCCTCTTGGAAGGAAAGTCAGATGCCCTCATGGAAAGGGGACCCTGAGGTGATAGCCTGGGTCAGTCCTCTGCAGAGGTGATGCAGCTGTGAGTAAGGGGTCTCTGCTCCCCATTCAAAATCAAAGGGGAAACTGAGGGATTGCACATTGAGGAGACAGAAGGGCCACAAGAGGAACCCCATCAGCCCTGGGAAGGAGACACCAAGGCCAGGACAGTGGGACCTGCAGGGGCTGGGGAGAGGTGGCTGAGTGTGGGAGCCAGGATGTCACCTCTCTGAGCAAGGGTACCCATAGACATGGATTTAAAAGTAGTCTCACCAGTTGCTATCCTGTGATGTTGAGGAGTCACTTGTCCTCTCTGAGCCTCTGTTTCCTAGTCTGTCCAGTGGGGACAAGAGCGGTGTCTCTTGGCAGAAGGGTGCTGTCAGAAAGTCATGAGGTCAGGGGTTCTGGCGAAGACAACCTTCCATCATGGCGGTGATGTAAGCAGAAACAGAGTGAGGCTGTCACTGTGTGACCTCGGCTCACTTTCTTGCAGTCTTGACAATCTTGGCAACGATGTTCTGAGGAAGCTGAAAACTGATCTTGAGAAAGGACTTGGGAACCTTGACAGTACACTTGAAAGTGATTCAACAACAGGGCTGATCATTGGCACCTAGGAGCTTGCTTCCTAAATACTATGCCTGTATTAACAAAGGCAGCCAGCAGGGGTTGCTCCTTATGGGTGGTTTACTGAGAGAGGTAACTAACTGGTTCCTGGTTCATTTGTTTATTATTTTTCTAGAAACAGGCATTACTTAATTGAATATCAATTTACATCTTATATCATGGTAAACTTTGCTAATACATTCATAGGATATATTCCTAAAGGTGACTTTTTTTTTAAAGGTGACATTTAAAAAGTTCAAAAGGTATGCATATTTTAAATTACAGCATATATTGACAAATAATCTTCTATGTTAATAGTTTCTCCACTCTGAGAAGTATTTTTGAGTGAGAGTATTTTTGTTTTTTCTACTCTCTTGAGCACACTGGTTTGGACAACTGAAAACTGCCAGTTTCACAGATGAAAGGTTATGATTCAGCATTTCTCTAATTTTGAAAGAATTCACTCATATTTTTCACATTTTACTAGCCATTTATATATTTTGACTTAAATATTTGATTTATATTTGTAGCATTCTCTTCTGTTGAGTCATTCAATTTTCTTAGTAATTTGTGTTAACTAATTGGAAAAGGATTCCCACCCAGCCTAGGTGGTTTTAAAATTACCTACCTTCTAGTGAATGTTTCCTGGTAATTCTGATTTCTTTTTTTTTTTTTTTTTAATTTTTCCCATTTATTTTTATTAGTTGGAGGCTAATTACTTTACAGCATTGCAGTGGTTTTTGTCATACATTGAATTAGCCATGGATTTACATGTATTCCCCATTCCGGTCCCCCCTCCCACTTCCCTCTCCACCCCATCCCTCTGGGTCCTCCCAGTGCACCAGGCCTGAGCACTTGTCTCATGCATCCAACCTGGGCTGGTGATCTGTTTCACCCTAGATATACATGTTTCGATGCTGTTCTCTTGAAACATCCCACCCCCGGGTTCTCCCATAGAGTCCACAAGTCTGTTCTATACATCTGAGTCTCTTTTTCTTTTTTTGCATATAGGGTTATCGTTACCATCTTTCTAAATTCCATATATATGTGTTAGTATACTGTAATGGTCTTTATCTTTCTGGCTTACTTCGCTCTGTATAATGGGCTCCAGTTTCACCCATCTCATTAGAACTGATTCAAATGAATTCTTTTTAACGGCTGAGTAATATTCCATGGTGTATATGTACCACAGCTTCCTCATCCATTCGTCTGCTGATGGGCATCTAGGTTGCTTCCATGTCCTGGCAATTATAAACAGTGCTGCGATGAACATTGGGGTGCACGTGTCTCTTTCAGATCTGGTTTCCTTGGTGTATATGCCCAGAAGTGGTATTGCTGGGTCATATGGCAGTTCTATTTCCAGTTTTTTAAGAAATCTCCACACTGTTTTCCATAGCAGCTGTACTAGTTTGCATTCCCACCAACAGTGTAAGAGGGTTCCCTTTTCTCCACACCCTCTCCAGCATTTATTGCTTGTAGACTTTTGGATAGCAGCCATCCTGACTGGCGTGTAATGGTACCTCATTGTGGTTTTGATTTGCATTTCTCTGATAATGAGTGATGTTGAGCATCTTTTCATGTGTTTTTTAGCCATCCGTATGTCTTCCTTGGAGAAATGTCTGTTTAGTTCTTTGGCCCATTTTTTGATTGGGTCATTTATTTTTCTGGAGTTGAGCTGGAGGAGTTGCTTGTATATTTTTGAAATTAATCCTTTGTCTGTTGCTTCATTTGCTATTATTTTCTCCCAATCTGAGAGCTGTCTTTTCACCTTGCTTATAGTTTCCTTTGTTGTACAAAAGCTTTTAAGTTTCATTAGGTCCCATTTGTTTATTTTTGCTTTTGTTTCTAAAATTCTGGGATGTGGGTCATAGAGGATCCTGCTGTGATTTATGTCGGAGAGTGTTTTGCCTATGTTCTCCTCTAGGAGTTTTATAGTTTCTGGTCTTACATTTAGATCTTTAATCCATTTTGAGTTTATTTTTGTGTATGGTGTTAGAAAGTGTTCTAGTTTCATTCTTTTACAGGTGGTTGACCAGTTTTCCCAGCTCCACTTGTTAAAGAGGTTATCTTTTTTCCATTGTATATCCTTGCCTCCTTTGTCGAAGATAAGGTGACCATAGGTTCATGGATTTATCTCTGGGCTTTCTATTCTGTTCCATTGATCTATACTTCTGTCTTTGTGCCAGTACCATACTGTCTTGATGACTGTGGCTTTGTAGTATAGTCTGAAGTCAGGCAGATTGATTCCTCCAGTTCCATTCTTCTTTCTCAAGGTTACTTTGGCTATTTGAGGTTTCTTGTATTTCCATACAAATTGTGAGATTATTTGTTCTAGTTTTTCTTGAAAGAACTTGTTTTCTTTTGACCTTTTGGAAACATTACTAGCACATTGCTAAACATTCTTAATAGAAGTTAACTTCTGAAAATGACTGCCCTTCAAAACTTTCCAGGGCTTGAGAGTGACTGAATGATAGTTGCTCAGTGGTGTCCAGCTCTTTGTGACCCCATTGCCTGTAAGCCTGCCAGGCTCTCTGTCCATGCAATTCTCCAGGCAGGAATACTGGAGCAGTTTGCCGTTTCCTTCTCCAGGGTATTGTCCTGACACAGGAATCAAACACATATCTCTAGCACTGGAGGCAGATTCTTTACCATCTGAGCCACCAGGGGAGCCCGACAACCTGAAAGATGCAAGAGGGACCCACTTTCTAATTTCTACTGATAAACCAGAGCTCAGAAGCAGAAGCATCTGCATCAAAGTTACCTAGTAAGTCATAGGCCCAGATGTGGTTTCCATCTCTGCATCACTATAACGAAGTACTGTCCATTGTAAAGCCACGTTGCAGTACTTTGATTACACACACTTTCTTGCAGCCCTTCCTTATTCTTTGAGCTAGTTGTTGACTTCTTGTTTTTCATTTGAATTATTGTCTAGAGAGATTTTCTTAATACTTTTCAAATGTGAAATTCTACATGTGCCATGTCAGTTCCTCTATCAAATTCCTCTTTTCTCTCTCCATTAGGACTCCCTGTCCTTCTTCTCCTGTACAAGTATTCTCTTTCTAGGCCATATGCAAAGCTGTCATTCAAGGATTCCTATTATCCACGTTCATGATTTACGTCTGTATATTGTCTTTGATTCTAGACTCCACGTTAGGACTCTCTTGTTTTGTTTTTCACTGTGTCCCCAGTTCGCCCAGGTTCTGGGCACATAGTAAGTGTTCTCTAAACGTGTGTTGACGAATGAATGGATGACTGGATGGATGGATGGATGGATGGATGGATGGAGGGCGGACGGAAGAATGAGGTCTCAGGGTTGTGATGAGACTCTCATGAGCTATTGGTGTGGGCTGCTGGTCAACCATGGGGTTCTAAGTGATGATCGCCCTGGGTAGAGGCTCAGGTCACCTGACTTCAAGCTGTTACACCACCTTCCACCCTCTTCCCACTGCTCTTGCTTGGCTGCTCAGCCAACTTCATGAAGCTTTATCAATTTCCTCTCTTTTCCAGTCACATTGGTCTACTCAATGAGGTTGTGGACTTTGCGATCAACCTCGTGAATGAAGTGTTGTCCCTGGTAACACACTATGAGGTGAGTCCCCCACTGCTGGGTGTGCAGAGCCAAGCCTGGTGGAGGCAGGAGTGACTTTCTCCCGGTAGATTCTACTCTCTGGGCACCTTCCCTTCTGGGGGGTCAACTTCTCTTGGGCTGTGAGTTGCTACCTGCCCCTCTTAGCTCACTCTGGTCTGAGGAGAAGGTGAGCAGGGGCCCAGCTTGAGTTGAAATCACTGGGTCCCTCACTTGAACCACTTACCATACCCATGGACTTCCAGCAGGACTTTTAGATAATATTTTTCCTCATTCAACATGAATTTAATTCATTTAAATACAAAAAGCATACATACCGTAGATCAGGTTCATGTGTATCATATAAAAATACCATATGTACCATGTGCCCAAAATTCCAAGGATTCTATAATAGTCACTCTGGAAGGGGCTGGGAATCTGGCTTTATTTAAAAAAAAAAATCCTCCATGTTGTTCTGTGATTTACTGAACTTGAGTCATGATCAAAGCGTGTTCCCCTCAGACCAGCAGCACGGACCTACCATGGACACTGTTTAGAAATGCAGACTCTCAGGTCCTACCCCAGACCTGCTGCTCAATAATTCACATTTTAACAGCCTCAGGGAATTGTAAGTACATAAAATTGTGAAAAATACAAAACCACTTCTCTATAGTTCCCAGGGCCCCATTTAATTCTATAAAGTTTCTGAGTCCAGAGGTCAAGGTTTCTAAGGGCATAGGGTTCTGGAATGTTAAAAGTCTAGATTCTTTAAGGTTCTAGGATTCTAATATTCTGAGGTTTTAGGATTCTAGTGACTTCTGGCTCTCAGATTTGGGTCTTCTAACTTGCCACGGTTCTAGAATCCTAAGGGTCAGATGTTGTAAAGCCCCAGTACTGAGCATCTCTGGGTGGGGGGAAGGGTGCTCACAGGAGATAATAATCAGTCCTCTTCCTTCTCTGTCTCTCCTCTCTCTCCTCACCTCCCGACCTCTTTCCTTCCTTCCCTCTCCCCATTCCTCTGTGTCTCTCTTTCCCTCCTTGTCACCCTCAGGTGTGCCCAGTAATCCGCAGCCTCCCTGAAAGCCTGGATGCTGATAATGTTAAGAACCGCATCTGTAAGTCACAGTCTGGGGAGACAGGGAGGGGGCTCCCTCTTCAGCCTCACAGGGGGCACACACTGCTCTATGCCTGCAGCGCTGGCAGGTCTGATCAGGGGACCCTGGAGAAGCTGAGGACCCTTCGTCCTGAGTACGTCTGCAGGCTATAGAAGAGTCCCCATGGACTGATGGCCTCTGTGGGCCCCTGAGAACTTCTGCTGCCCTCCTTTGTCAAACCGGTAGAACCTGCTGCCCAGAATGATGTGAGAAAGAGGACAGGCCAGATCTGGGTTCAAATCCTGGATCTGCTACTTAACATCTATGGGGTGGGGGTCAACTGGCTCCACCTCTCTGAGACTCGGGTTCATCCTGGGTGAAAGGAGATTGTAAACATGGCTGAGGTGAGGAATGGATTTAAAGAAAAAGCAGAAAAAGCCTAATATCCAGTAGGCATTGATGATAAACACCATCCCTTCCCTTTCCCCTCTTATGAGGAGCTATGGGTTTACCTCCAGCCTCTGGGGGCTTTCCTCGACATGGGTCTCTGGCAGGACTGAGGTTGCTGGGGCTGTGGGGCAACAGAAATGGGGTGAGTGACAGGTCAGGGTCCTGAATGCAGTCCTTCTAGAAAACAGCCACAGGCCCAGTTCTTGGGTGATCGTTCTGTGCTTCCTGTTCACCACTTCACTGGACCCCTGCAACAATCCTGTGGGGGTGGGCAGTGTCATCATGCCCATTTTGCAGGTCATCTAACTGAGGCTCAGAGACAAGGAGTGACATGTGAGTGGTCCCATGCCTGTCAGTCTGACCGTCTGGATGCTGGGAACCACTGGTGTCTGATTTCTATTCAGCTCTCCAGAGCTGGAGGCTGAAAACTGCTACTGATTTCTTCTTTCAGGTGAACTTTGGGAAGCCCAACAGGAACCGTGAAGGGCACAGATGAGGAAAACTGCTGCGATGCCCGCCTGCTGGTGAGGACTGGGCTCGGGGCCATGGGATGAGGGAGGATGAGATTCCCCACAGGGGCCCATGGAGAAGCGGAAACAAGCTTGGCTTCTCTTCTTTCTCTAGTGGAAGACTGAGCCCTGATCTTGGTCATGGACCGAGTCCTGACCCTTAATCACACACCCAGACGGCACTTGATTCTGCTCCCTGACTGAGCCTGGAACAGTCAGGCTGAGCTTTGACTCCAGTCGTTGACTGAGCCTTGACGCTGGTCACATTTAGAACCTGACCTGCATCTCAGTCTGATCCCTGATCCTGATCATACACTGAGCCCTGAACCCTGGCTCCTCTGGGCCCTGATCAGTCTTTTCACATCGGCCATTGTTGCTAAGGTGAGGGGGTGGGAGGGTGAGGGGATGAGGAGGGGTCAGTGCCAGGTGCCAGAGAAAGACCCCAAACCACAGGTGCCAGTCCCTCCCCAAGCCTCAGAGCCGCAGGGTTCGGGGTGAAGCACTCCTGCAGCCGTGCCTAGTGAACGCAGGAGCCGGTAAGGGCCCTGGCGGCTCTGTGACTCACACCAGGTCTCCTTCCAGGTTGAACCTTGACTGAATATCTGAACCGTCTCCCTCTGGCACAGTTGGCACTGCCAGCATCCATCAGGAGGGACAACTGAGCCCAGTCAAGGGCACTCTCAGAGAGCCCTCCCCGCAGTCAGGACACCCTGCACGCAGCACCCTCCAGCCCCAGCAATGAAAGGCCATATCTGCACCTCCTGCGTGGCCCATGGCATTCCTTCCTTTAGGATTTCAGGGATGGCGAGGGACGGGCAATCAGGGCAGTGGAGAACTGGATCTCCACTGGAAAGGTGGAAGGGACTTTCGGGATTATCCAGCTGCCACTTATTGTCTTATGAATGGGAACAGTGAGGCCCACGATGGGCAAGAAAGTGACCTGAGTCACACAGCGACAGCCGCACTCTGCTTCTGCTAACACCACCACCATGATGGAGGGCTGCCTTCACCAGCACACCTGACCTCATGACTTCATGACAGCACCCTTCTGCCAGGAGACACCACTCTTGTCCCCACCGGACAGATTATGAAACTGAGGCTCAGAGAGGACAAGTGACTCCTCAACATCACAGGATAGCAACTGGCAGGACCAGGATTTAAACCCATGGCTATGGGATCCCTTGCTCAGAGAGGTGACATCCTGGCTCCCATACTCAGCCACCTCTCCCCAGCCCCTGTAGGTCCCGCTGTCCTGGCCTTGGTGTCTTCTTCCCAGGGCTGATGGGGTTCCTCTTGTGGCCCCTCTGTCTTCTCAACACGCAACCCCTCAGTTTCCCCTTTGCCTTGGGATGAGGAGCAGAGACCCCTTACTCACAGCTGCATCACCTCTGCAGAGGACTGACCCAGGCTATCACCTCAGGGTCCCCGGGCCTCTCCTTTCCACGAGGGCATCTGACTTTCCTGCCAACAGGCCCAGGGAAGCTTTGCCCGTTTGCTGAGGAGCCGTCTCAGTGCTGTGTGCAATTCTGTGAGGGAAGAACCACTGTTGTCCTCATGGGAGACTCGGGTTAGGCGAGACCAGGGCCACACAGAGGCCTGCACCAGCGGCTGCTTCACTCCAGGGTCTTCTGTCTGATGAAGGTTGCCTCACAGAACCAAGTCATCCAGGAGGCCTTTGAGCCCCTGGGGCAGCTGGGGGCCTTGGACCAGCTCTTCTGAGCTCTCCCAAAGGACCTCAGTTTGTGCTGAAAAAATGTTAATTATTTACACGTATTCCCCATCCCGATCCCCCCTCCCACATCCCTCTCCACCCGATCCCTCTGGGTCTTCCCAGTGCACCAGGCCTGAGCACTTGTCTCATGCATCCAACCTGGGCTGGTGATCCCTTTCACCATAGATAATACACATGTTTCGATGCTGTTCTCTCGAAACATCTCACCCTCGCCTTCTCCCACAGAGTCCAAAAGTCTGTTCTGTACATCTGTGTCTCTTTTTCTGTTTTGCATATAGGGTTATCGTTACCATCTTTCTAAATTCCATATATATGTGTTAGTATACTGTAATGTAACTTATCTTTTTGGCTTACCAAAGGACCTCAGTTCAGGCTATGCTGGGGCTCCTGACACACGTATGATGAGAGGTTGGTCAGAGTTGAGTTTGACTACCCTCTGCCCTTCAATAGCCTTGTGACACCTGGCAACTTACTACTAGAGCCGCACTTTTCTCACCTGCCCAGGAGAGTTAACAGCAAAACCTCCCATTGCAATGTTGTAACAATTAGAGACAATGAGTGGAAAATGCTTAACCCGAGTCTGACACTAGTGTGTACAAGATGAATGTCAGCCTCGACACGCTGGAATTACTGTCAAACGATGTTAAGAAAACCCATATTCAATCTTTATACATTATATCTCACTCAATTCTTATTCATACTGAGTGATGCAGTGAAGGATCTTGGTGTGGGTGTGGCAACTGAGTCTCAGAGAGGGAAAGTGGGTTCTCCAGGGCCACACAGCTGGTCAGAGGCAAAGCTGGATTCCATTTGAAATTGGCCTCCTCCAGAACTGGTTCATCACCTGCTGGGTGAGTTTCCTTCTCCGTCTGTATTTTGTGACAACCCCAACTCCCACAGAGGTCCACAGGAGGTCTCGCGATTCAGGAATTCTCTTAAGCAGAAGCCCACTTTGGTCATTGTTGAGCCTTTGTCCAGGCTGCTCCATCCCCCTGGAACATCATTCCTTCTCTCCCTCCAGCTTTTCAATCCCCTTAGCCCACCACACTGCTCAGCAGCCATCTCCTGCTAAGTGGGAGCCCCTGATCAATGTTTTCCCAAAAAAGAGATCATGCTTTCCACCTGGTAGGTCTTCCCAAGCTACCTTGTCATTATTGTCCCGTACAGACAGAGGGCTCAGGAAATGTCAGCTCTCATGATTACGGTTCACACTTTTTTAAATACTCTTTCTTTCCATTTCTTAGTGGGAAATAATTGATATTCATTACTGTATAAATTAAAGGCAAGTTTTATTTCTGTGTATTATGACAATGGGTTAAGCTAGCATTCATCTTCTCATATAGATACAATAAAAAGTAATGAAAAAGAATGACACTTTTTCCTTGTGATGAGAACTCTTAAGATTTGCTCTCTTAACAATGTTCCTGTATGTCACACATCACTGTTAGCTATAGTCAACATGCTATACATTACATCATTAGTACTCGTTTGTTTGGAACCCATTTTATGAGGAAGAAGAGCAATAAATGCCTACATTAAGAAGTAAGAAAACCCAAATGACCTAACTCTATACCTTAAGGGACTAGAAAAAGAAGAATAAACTAAGCCCTAAGTTACCACTGAAAGAATACAATAATGATTACAGGATGAGTAAATGAAATAAAGAAGGCAGAAATAGTAGAAAATATTAACCAAAATATTAATCAAATTACTATTGGTCCTTTGAAAATGTAAAAGAAATGGAAAAGTCCTGGGCTAGATCTCACAAATTACAAGCGGGCTTTAGGTCTTCGCATGTTTCCTGGGTCTGCTTTGTCCTCAAAGATAAAATTTAGACACAATTAAATGGAAAAGTTCACTAGAAAATGAAGCTATAAAAGGGGGTGAGACAGTGTATCATTTTAATGCCTGAAGTCCTCCCTGCCACAAACATTCCAGCTCAAATACTCTACTTGCTTCCTATTTCTTTATTTTTGTTGAAGCCAGTTTGACTCGGATCCTGCCATTCAAATTCACAGGAAATCCTGACAAGATATTTGTAGACTCATGTCTTCCTCCTCCATTCTGACATCTACTCGAGGGTCACACAACCACATTGGAAACATAACAGACATCAAAGGCACAGGAGAGCTTAGAGTCATCATTTTCACCTCTTTGCTTGAAATTCTAGGGAGACAGTGGCCCAGAGAAGGAGAAGGACTCATCTAAGGCCACATGTGACTTGAACGCCACTTACTTTCCCCTTTCTCTTCACATATTTTAGATTTCTGTAATTATCTACTTGGGTAATAGCCTTTTACCAAAAAACCTAAACAACATTTCCTGATAAGTTTGTTTAAACTTTAGATGCCTGAGCCCCTTCCTAGATATTTAGGGTCAGGGGTTCCTGGGTAGTCTGGCCCCAGAGTGTCTGGCCAGAAATAGGAACGACTGGACTAGATGGCCCAAAGCTATTTTCAACCTAGAGTTCTAGGAGCTGTGACTGACCCCACCCCACCCCACCCCCACCTTCCTCTGGACCCCCAGCTCTGCCTAGACATGACCCTCACAACCATACCTGCTAATCCTGTTTCATCTTGCTTCATCTCAGCAGGAACCAGGCAGGGGGTGTTCCTGTCCTGAGGGGTGTGATGCTGAGAAGGGGAGGATGACTAGGTCAAGGTCAAAAGATAGAAAGAGGCAGAGCTGGAGAGTGCTCCCAATTCTGCATCCTCTCCCATCGAGACTGACTGTTCCAGCTCACAGCCTCTAAAGCAACCTTGAGTCACAGTGGTTGACCCCAGTCCAGCACCCAGGAGGGAAAGCAAATGGCTGGTTCAGGGCTTGGCAATGAGGGCACACTTTCAGCATTGGTGCTCGTGACAAACCACTAAGGAGGCAGGGAAAATACCCTTTTCCAGTTAAGGATACTGAGGTTCAAGAAAGGCAGGTGATTGGCCCAGGTCTCACAAGGACAGGGCCCAGCATTTGAGTCCAAAGGGAAGAACCTTTCACTCAGATTACATCGAGGCCAGCTGGTGGGGCAGGAGAGTCCTAGGCTTGAATACCCTGCTTATTCCTGGACCTCTGCTGTTTGAGTTGGTTGTTATGCCTGACGCACTGGGCCCCTGTCAACCCGGAACACTTGGTCAAGGATGCACAGATGAGTGCCCAGTTGGCATCAGGCTGGGAGCACCGGTAGAGAGCTCCAGGTCATCCAGGGTCCGT
>NW_027224547.1:0-14340 GCF_023699985.2 Odocoileus virginianus | reverse complement strand
ACCTGTTTAAGCTCTAGTTACCTCCTCCATAAAATGGAAATAATAATAGCTCCAACCATCAAGGGTTGAGAGAAGAATTCCAGATTCAATCCATGTAAAACATTTAAAGTAGGTCATAGCATTTCCTAAGCACATAATAAAATGTTGGCTATTGTTATAGAAGATGACATTGATTGATTGATTAGTATTTCCATATCATTCTCTGATATTCTGGAGGTCGATTTCTAATGCCCAAACATCAAGAAGTCTGATTTTAGTAATTGCCTGTGATGGACTCTTAACAGATTCAAGGTGTATTTATATTTGCGGTTTGTCAAGGGCCAACATTGGCTGTCTCATGGGAGGTACCAAGAAAGACGTGTTTAAAAGTTATTATTCCCATTTAAACTTCCTTAGAGAATTTTATGGGGCTAAGAATTCCTGAACTCTTTAATTTAAAGATTTACTGCTTTGTCAAAGAAACTAATTAAACCTCATTTGAAGTGTCAGTAACACAGCAGTTTTAAACTCAATTTTCTATTCTTCTATTATGGGAATGAGAATATAAAAGAGAAGTATATTTTAAACTCAATTTTCTAGCATTACGTATCATTTATGTCAGGCTCCTACAAATCAGCATCACGGTAACTATGGTATTCACCAAAGGAAAACACTCAAGAATTTTAGTAATCCTCTTGGTAAAATTCTGCTGTTATGCTAAATACAGGAGAAGGAAATCACAGTTTACCAAGGAACAGGCATATTTATGGAAACCAGCTCTTCAAAGGTCTACGCATGCATGCATGCATGCTCAGTCACTTCAGTCACGTCTAACTCTACAGATCCTGTGGATTATAACCTGCCAGGCTCCTCTGTCCTTGGAATTCTCCAGGCAAGAATCCTGGAGTGGGTTGCCATGCCCTCCTCTGGGGGGTCTTCCAGACCCAGGGATCAAACCTGGATCTCCTGCACTGCAGGTGGACTCTTTACTGCCGAAACACCAGGGCAGACCTCAAAGGTCTACAGATTTGCCTATTTCCTAATCTAATAAAATCCTTGATCTCCATTGCCTTTAATTGTCCCCAGACAGTCCTCTTGCCTTGCTCTGCTGTGACTTTAATCCCTTATTAACATAATTCTCACTTTTATATATGTATTTATGTGTCTTTATATTAATACTTTTAAGTTTTTATGTTAAGTCTTTATATTAAGGAAATTGTCTCAAGCATTTTGCCCAAACTCCTTTTTCACTTTTGCAGTTGCTAATTTAGATATTATTTTCTATGTCTGAATCTGAAGCTATCTTAATGCAGTATATATGTGGATATTTTTTAAAAGTTAAGAAAATTGTAATCTTTCTGTAAATATCTCACCAATGTTTAGACTGAAAGATTTTGACAGTTTTAATGAGATGTTTTATTTTTAGGTACTTCTTTTTTTCCACATTTAAATGTCTTACATTTGAATTCTATTAAATGGTACTTATTTTTATTATAGACCAAGAAAAGTTAGAAAAACCTGTAATCATTCTTTTCTTCCATTAGTCAACTTAAAAAAATTTTTTTGATGTCTTACTGGCCTATAAAATTTTTCTAAGTAGGAGGTAGAATAAAATTTCCTATAAACTTAATTCATATATACTATAGCTTTATTTTTATTTCTTGAATTTTCTAGCCATTTTTTTCCTCTCTCAGCATCATTTTAATAAAACATATTGCTATAGATAATATGAATCAAATGTTTTATCTTAAAAACAGATCATTAGGGAGAAAAAATAAATAAAATTCATGATTTAACTGATGCTCTTATAAGAAAGCACATAAGTCAAGTTAAAAAATAAGTTTAAACTGCATTATAGATTTATGGATGTTAAGAAATTATTTTAAATGTTTTAAGTAGTCTGTGTATATACATACTTATAAAAATAATATATCTTTATTAATTTAGTAATAACTGAAATATCTCTTTGCTGAATTTATTTTAATTTTTAAAATTATTCTGACTTCTGAAATGTAAATATCAATTCATATCCTCTGAAAATGGATTTTAATTCTTACCTTTTCTTTGAATTCCTCCTTGGACATTAAACTCCATTTTAAAAAGTCAACATTTATTTATTCTCTTATTTCTTTTTTTTAAATTGAAGTGTAGTAGATTTACAGTGTTGTGTTAGTTTAAGCTGTACTACACAGTGAGCCAGTTATACACATACCTACATATTTTTTTCAGATTCTTTTCCCTTATAGGTTTTCATAAAATATTGAGTATAGTTCCCTCTACTGCACAGTAAGTCCTTATTCCTTTACTTATTAATGCTATGGTGTTCACTTACCAAAGCTTACTGTGTGCTAAGCTCCAGGAATAACAAGGTAAAACAGCATGCTTCTTGGTAATCAAATAATGCCACCAAATAATAATATTAATAATAATAATAGTAGTAATCAAATAATGCTACCAAAAAAGCCCGTAAGAGACAAGTGTGATAAGTGCCATGTACAGAAGCTACCTGACTTCCCCAGTGGCTCAGGGATAAAGAATCCACCTGCAATATAGCAGCCACAGGAGATGCAGTTTCGATCCCTGGGTTGGGAAGATCCCCTGGAGGAGGGCAACCCACTCCAGTATTCTTGCCTGGAGAATCCCATGGACAGAGGAGCCTGGTGGGGGACAGTCCATGGTGTCACAAAAAATTGCACATGCCTGAAGCAACTTAGAACACACTCACAAAGGCTACCAGGTACTTTGAGAGCATTTCTAGAGAGACCAGACATAGCCTATAGAGAACTAGAGAGAGGACTTCCTTGAGGAAGAGACATCTGAATTGAGATCTGAGGGATGCATAGGAGTCAGACATAAAATAATGATTTTGGCTGCATTTGTGTCTGTAACCTAAGAGTTTCAACACAGAAATCTGTATCCAGATTTCAAAATCAAGATGAGCCACATGTTGGAATTAGTGACCCCAACCCTCTTGGTTTTACTGGAGACGTACACCACAACTATCTGCATCTTAAATTACTCTTTTATTAATAAAACAGATGACAGTCTCAGCTCTATTCCTGAGAAGATTCTTCTAAGTATAAAATGAAATAGAGTATGTGAAAGTTTCCCCCCCACACATGATAGAGGTTGAGACAAATACTATTTATTATCTCTCTGTGATCTCCATTATTTTTTTATTTTCACATGGCAAGTGGAAAAATAAGTCCATTCTTTAGAGCAAAGGATTATTTGTTCTCTACAACTAAAACTCTAATTGTTCCTATCCAATTGTTTATTAGCAGTAATTTTTAGTAAGTGGTTCCCTGATAAATCTGTCTCCTAGACACAGAATAAAGTAGAACAGATCTTATTCTTCCTTAAAGCTATAGACTATAAAGCTAAAGACTATAGCAAAAATGATCAATATAAACAACATATCACCAAGAGTATAAGTAAATTTGTTGTTCATTCATTCATTTGTTCATTCAGTGTTTAGCTCTAAGGATAGTAGGAAAAATAAGACAATAAAGACAGAAGTGGTCCCTGCCTTCATAGAACTAATAATCTAGGTCTAGTAGTCAAATGTGCATATTTGTAAGATGTGTGTTTGACTTCAGGAACTTGTAGCTAAGAACTACTATTGTTACATAAATCATACATAAATTTGTTACATAAATCATAAGGCCAGTGATTCCATCAAGATTTATGTGTAGCCCTCAAAGCCATCCACAAGTAGTGGAAGATACCTGAGCTGTTTGCATTGCTACTTCCCACTTTCTGGCAAATGTCCTGGCTGGAATTTGTCTAGATTCCAAGCTGGCAACCATACCCCAACTCCTCTTACTGAAGGGGTAAGAGGATCCCCCTTGGGAATAGGCTAGGCTTCTTGGGAGGCAGGTCATTATGTCAGTGGGAGATTTAAGGTCCAGCTTGATGCACTGTGTAGTAGAAGCCTCTCTTGGCAGACCCACACACCCACTGGACTCTGAGTAAGCTCTGTAGGAGAGAAAAAGGCAAAGTAGGTATCCTCAACAGCTCAGCTTGCAGCCAGCCACACTCAGCATCCTTAAAATGCCACAGGAAATGTCAGCTCATTTCTGGAAAGTCATCCACTGATTAACACAAGTCCAAAAGAACCTCAGAAACTGAGGAGACTCCTGCCTACTTTGAAGGACATAGCCTCAAAGCAAGGCTATGAAATTGCACCTGCAAAAGGACTACCACTGTCAAAGCTCTAGTTGCATCAGAAAAATAAAGAATGCAAAATGTCTGTTTGGTGACACTTCCGTCCCCTCTTTCTTCATCTCCTGCCTTTCTTCCCTCGCTGATGGCCAGGATCCTAGTGCATGGACTGGCTGTCCAGTCTCTACAGGGAGCCCTGTACATGTGCGCTTGTGTGTGTACTCAGCTTTGTCTGACTCATTGTGATCCTACGGACTATAGACTGCCTGGTTTTTCTATACATGAGACTTTCCAGGCAAGAATACTGGAGTGGGTTGCTATTTTCTTCTCCAGGGGATCTTCCCAACCCAGGGATTGAATCCATGTCTCCTGCATCTCTTGCATGGCAAGTAGATTCTTTGCCTCTTCAGCCATCTAGGAAGTCTGACATATTTTGAGGCTAATCAAATCCTGCTTTAACAAAAGTTAATTCTATTCCTTATGGGCCCCATTTTTTTCTACATGAAAGAGAATAATCTGAAAAACCCATTTTGATAAATTGTAAGTGGTGATCATAGATTTAGACCAGTGTCTGGCATATAAATGCTTCCTGAGGATATAAACACATCTGGTAATCTCTCTAGTCCATATGTACATATTCTAACAGAGGCTACTTGGAGACATTAATTAAACTCCAGAGAAAGACATTACAATTTAAATATTCCAGTTCTAGATGTGAGTTATAGTTGAGGGTATATCACCCATTTATTAATTTTGTACTCTCACAGAATTTTAGCATATGTTTTAATGAACTTGTTCCTATGGGCTAAATTGACATTCTGTGAATATATATTGAGCTCAAAGTACACTGCTGGAAATTTAAGCTTTGTCCTGAGGTTGACTATTTCTGGGCACTGGTACAAACCCCAGAAATAAAAATTAGTTAATGTTCTCATTAGAGATGACTTGAGTTAAATAGTATACTCTCAGATTAAATTTATCATCTATTCAACAGAGGGTTCTTACAAAAAGCCTCGGAGTAAATATAGTCTTTTAAATATAAAAATTGGGGAATGTTGACAGCTGCCAAGCCCGTGTAGTCTCTACACATTTACATGGTGAGCAAACCTGTCAATCAGTCTGCCTGACCTA
Organism: Odocoileus virginianus; assembly: GCF_023699985.2. Lineage (NCBI taxonomy): Eukaryota > Metazoa > Chordata > Mammalia > Artiodactyla > Cervidae > Odocoileus > Odocoileus virginianus. The sequence goes on along the minus strand of NW_027224547.1, from coordinate 9,066 downwards.
CTCATGCCCTTTTCCTGAGAACCTGTTTCCATTGCTTCTGGTGAATGGGCAGCAAGCCATTTGACCTCATCCTTCTGACCCCAGCTGATTGCAACAGGGATGAAAGAGACAGACAGAAAGAGAAGAGTCAAGTCAGTAGGTATTGAGAGAGACACCAGTGAGCATGTGGCTCCAGAGAGAGAAAAAGAAAGAGAGAAAGAGAGAGAGCACACATCTTGATTCAAGAGAGCTTTTCAAGTCCCCTTCTTTGGATTCTGTGAATGGCTCAGATACACTCCCTATCTCAAGCCTGGGAGATAATCTGTGTAACAGAGAAGGCTGGTTTCCATTGCAGGCCTATCCAATAGAAATATTGGAATGGCCAAAAGGTTCATTTGGGTCTTAAGTATTATGGGAAAAAACCCAAATGAATTTTGGGCCAACCCAATAGAACACAAGCCACATATGTAATTTAAAATTTTCTAGTAGCTTTGGTAAAAAAGGAAAAAGAAACAGGTGAAATTAATTCTAACAACATGGTTTATTTAGCCCAGTTATTCACAAATTCACAATCTTGCCATTTTAACATGTAACCACTAAAAATTATCAATGAGATATTTATACCCTTTCATTCATGCTAAAGTCATAAAAGCCTGGTATGCACCTTATGCTTGTAGCACAGTTCAATTTGGATGAACCACATTCCCAGCGTCCAATATTCACATGTGTCTGATGGCTACCATATTGGATCCCAAAGACAGAGCAATCATTGGACAACAGTTATGTTCTTAAGGACCTCAGTTCCTGGCTACTTTGCATCTAGGAAGGGCCCAGTGACTAGATATTGCCAAAAACTTGGAAATAGAAGTTATGTATGTCACTTCTAAACTAAGGTGAAACCCATGTGGCTTTTTCACCCTCTCTCCCCTTTCCCAAGCTTGATGCAAATGAACATGCAGCCTATGAAAGCTGGTGCAAGAAGGAAAAAATGTGGGTCCTTGGATCATCACTTTGAGGAAAGCCTGCCATCAATCAAACAATTTTGCTTTGGATATTACACAAGTAAGAAATAAACTTTTTTTTCTTCTTTGAACCGCTAGAAAACTTGGGGGTTTCTTTGTTTAGCCATTAGCCTACACATTTGAGACCTTTGAGTTTTGCAGGTGAGCAATTCATCTATGTATGTTTTAGACAGGATATATTTAGGCTACAAAATTTTGTCCCAAGATACAAACCACAAAGCTCAGAAAAACACATGTGAAAAACAGCTTCATGACACTGGATTTGGGGACGACTTGTTGAGTATTGCCTGTAAAGTCACAGACAATAAAAGATAAAATAGACAAATTGAACTTTATCAGAATGAAAACTTTTGTGTGTCATAAGACACTACTAACAGACTAAAAGATAATCCACAGAATGGGAGAAATTATGTGCAAATTTATATATGATAAGGGATTAGTATAAAGAGTATGTAGAGAATTCCTAATACTCAAGAAGAAAAAACAAACAAAAATTCAAAAGTAGACAAAGGGACTTAAATAGACCTTTTTCCCAGGAAGATATACAAATAACAAACAAGCTCACAAAAAGATGCCCAACATCATTAACAGTTGTTGTTCATTTGTTAAGTTGTTTCTGACTCTTTTCAACCCCATGGTCTGCAGCATGTCAGGCTTCCTTGTCTGTTATGATCACCAAGAGTTTGTTCACCCTCGTGTCTATTGAGTCAATGATGCCATCCAACCATCTCATCCTCTGTTGTCCCCTTCTCATCCTGCCTTCAATCTTCCCCAGCATCAGGGTCTTTTCCAATGAGTCATTACATAAATGCAAATCAAAATTTCACACTTCACACACATTAAGATGGAAAATAACAAGTGTTGATGAGAGTGTAGAGAAATTGGAACACTTGTGCACTGTTGGTGGGAATGTATTAATAAGATGGTACACCACTATGAAAAACAAAATGGCAGTACTTTATAAGATTAAAATTAGAATTACCAATGATCCAGCAATTCTACTTCTGGGTGTATATCCAAATGAATTGAAAGAATGGTCTTGAAGAGATATTTATATAACCATATTCATAGCAGTGTTATTCACAACAAGCTAAAATCTAGAAGCAACCCAACTGTCTATTGACAGATGAAAGTATAAGCAAAAAATATGTACATAAAATAAAATGTTATTCAGTCTTAAAAAGAAATGTAATTCTAGCACAGGCTACAAGATGGCTGAACCTTAACAGTATTATGCTAAGTACAATAACTCATTCATCAAAAGACAAGTAATAAAAAAAAAAAAAAGACAAGTACTGTGTACTATTCTACTTATACAGGTGTCTAGAGTCATCAAGTATGTAGAGACAGAAAGTAGAATGGAGATTGCTGGGAGTAGGAGTGAGGAGGAAATGAGAAGTTATTGTCTAATAGGTAGAGTTTCAGTTTTGATAGAAGAAGAGTTCTGGACAGGTATGATGGTGATGGTTGCACAACAATATGAATGTGCTTAATACCACAGAACTGGACACTTAAAGGTGGCCAAAGTATTGGAGTTTCAGCTTCAGCATCAGTCCTTCCAGTGAACACCCAGGACTTATCTCCTTTAGGATGGACTGGTTGGATCTCCTTGCAGTCCAAGGGACTCTCAAGAGTCTTCTCCAACACCACAGTTCAAAAGCATCAATTTTTTGGCTCTCAGCTTTCTTCACAGTCCAACTCTCACATCCACACATGACCACTGGAAAAACCATAGTCTTGACTAGATGGACCTTTGTTGGCAAAGTAATCTCTCTGCTTTTTAATATGCTATTTAGGTTGGTCATAACTTTCCTTCCAAGGAGTAAGCATCTTTTAATTTCATGGCTGCAATCATCATCTGCAGTGACTTTGGAGCCCCCCCAAAATAAAGTCTGACACTCTTTCCACTGTTTCCCCATCTATTTGCCATGAAGTAATGGGGCCAAATGCCATGATCTTAGTTTTCTGAATGTTGAGCTTTAAGCCAACTTTTTCACTCTCCTCTTTCACTTTCATCAGCTTAATACCACAGAACTGGACACTTAAAACTGGTTAAGATGATTCAAATAGTTAGGATGGCCACCTGATGCAAATAGCCAACTCATCAGAAAAGACCCTAATGCTGAGGAAGATTGAAGGCAGGAGGAAAAAGGGATGATAGAGGACAAGTTGGTTGGATGTCATCACCGACTCAGTGGAAATGAGTATGAGCAAACTCTGGGAGAGAGTGACAGATATGGAAGCCTGGCATGCTGCAGTCCACGGGGTCGCAAAGAGTCAGACATGACTGAGAGACTGAACAACAACAAAGATGATTAAATTTAAATTTTATGCTATTGTATTTTACCACTATAAAAAGTTTCATTGAGAAACCTTATTAAAAAATCAAGACAAATGTGATCAAAGACCAGAATCTTAAGAGATTTGATGAGTAAACATGGAATTCATCACTGCCAAAAACTTTTCCAAACCCAAAGTATAGATGGAATACGGAAGGAATAGTTAGATAATGGTATAATTATTTAACAAGATTTTTTGTATTATACAGACATAATCATGACAAAGTACTAAAGGCATTGTGTTAGGTACTGTGATAACCCTACAAGCAATAGATCTGTATTCTTAAAGAGGGAAATTCTAAAGCATACAGTTGCTAAATAACTGGCTCAAGGTCATTTACCCAGTACTCTCAACATTCACATCATTCACATTTTAGGCTGGATGATTCTTTGCTGTGGGCAACAGTCCTGTGCATTGTAGGATGTTTATCAGCATCTCTGGACTCTACCCACTAGAAGCAAGCCACTCCGCCTCCCTATCAGATTGTGGTAAAAGATAATACCATATGCCAAATTCACTTCTTGAGCACCACTGCCAGTACCAAGAGGTTACTAAGGTTAGAGAGGTCTGGCACAACCCCTGCCATAGAACTGGACTCTCAGAAGACAACTAGTTAGGATCAATTTAGAAAGGTGTCATATACCAAATTATCAAACGAAGGACAAAGATGGGAGTTTGGTGACAGAAACAAGCTGAAGTCTAGTAGTACTGGGCAATTGAACTAGGCCTTCTCTGGTTTCCCCAGATAATAATACATGATCTATCCAGGGCTTAGAGTTGGGGTTAAGCTTAGATGGGTGTATGTGCAGAGACTAGGAGACAGTAAGAATAGAAAATCAGGCAGCTCATGACAAGGTAGCATAGCAAGGCAAGAATTGTTTCAGTTGGGACAATTCAAAGTACCATAGAAGATGGTACCATAAAGAGAGCTGAATCCTGAAGAACTGATGCTTTCAAATTGTGGTGCTGGGGAAGACCCTTAAGAGTCCATTGGACAGCAAGGAGATCAAACCAGTCAATCCTAAATCAACCCTGAATTTTCACAGGAAGGACTGATCCTGAAGCTAAAGTTGAAGCTCCAATACTTGGGCCACCTGATGTAAAGAGCTAATTCATTGGAAAAGACTCTAATACTGGGAAAGGTAGAGTGCAGGAGGAGAAGAGGGTGGCAGAAGTGATGGTTTGATACCATCACTGACTCAGTGGACATGAGTTTGGGCAAACCCTGAGGGACAGTGAAGGACAGAGAAACCTGGCATGCTGCAGTCCACATGGTTACAAAGAGTTGGATATGACGTAGAGACTGAACAACAACCATAGAAGAGTTGTCATCTAAGTGGAGGTATTTTTTTTTAAACTGGTTGATTTTATTTAAATTTAATGCAATTTTTAAATTCAACAATGTAATAATAATCTTTCCATTAATTAACATTTCCTCAAAAATCTGCCAGGAAAATAAATGCTCCAGAGAAACTGCCTTGCTTATCTTATCTTACCTGGCCAAGGTTTGGTCAGCATACCACTACCTCACCCCCGTACCTCAGTTTGAGAAGAAAAGCAACAAGTGGAGCAGACCTAAGTAGAGCTATTTTTTAAAAGGCAAATCTCGGTGGTTGTAAGGGATGGAAACTCATTCAAATTAATTCCAACTGAAAGGAAGGTTTATTTTTAGGAAATGGAGCCCTCACATAAATAAGATAGAGTTGGAAATGGCTCTGTAACCTGGGGAGCTGCCAAGGTTGCTTTTTCTTTTGGTGGCTGCATAATTCTTCTTCTGCACATAATTTCATAAGCACGCTCTCTTCAGTTTGGCCAACCAGCTTTCTTTGCTTTATGATCCTCCATAACTTTGTCTTGTGCATGACTTTGGGTTGATAAGGTACTGATTCAAGAAGAGACTCTAGATGAGTTTTACATAACTTTCTATGTTGAATTGACTCTATGTTAATTCTAGATTCCCAGGAGAAGATTCTGATTGGTCCAGTTTGATTAGCTATGTACCCAACATGATTCACTCAGCTGAGAGTAGGAATGAAAACATGAAAACACATGGTAAAAACATGGGCACCTATACCCCTTTCTTTTGCAGCCCTAGTAGGATGGAGTGGATGGATGGTGGGTGGTGGATGGTGACAGGTGGCAGGTGGCAAGAAAGGGCGTTTGGGAAGACACATTTCTGAAAACCTATCTATGACAACTTTAAAATGTGAGTAGCATATGGAAGAAATTAACTTTTGGAAAATGAAATAGCATGAAGAAAGGTACAGCACAAGGGTCAGTAAAATGATTGTAGTAAAGTAAATATTCTAGATTAACTCTGAGATTCAGAGATCATTATATAGTCTGGATTTATTTAGCCCAAGTTCATACAGGGAACAATCAGGTAAAGAAGCTGGAAATATAGGATGGTATCAGATTTTTAAGGGTTTTAAGAGGTAAGCTGAGGCATTTAGACTTTCCAGGGTCTCTGTAATCTCAGAGAACACACTGTTGCAAGAGTGTGTAATTTGCTCCATTCTGTCTCACAGCAACAAAAATTTGAAATGACGGACCAGTGTTACAGCTTGGTTACAGCTCAGAGTTTTATTAAGGATAGTATACCCTAGAGGCATGAGGGTGGGCTGACCCCCAAGAAGAGGCTGCAACCCATCTTGGATCCCACTGTTTATGTTTTATCTCCTCCTCCATGAGCCTGCCCTATGGGCATTAGGGCTAGTCAGGAAGCGGGTGGGTTTATTTCACCTGAGGTTCTCACCCTGGCCCACGGATTTTTCCTCTGTTCCCTTTCTGTGGGGTTTTCCCCTTTCTTTGTCTGTCTTTTAGCCACTGCCATCTTGGGCTCCTCTTTCCTATTCTAAGTACCTAACAACACCATGGAGGAAAGCTGCCATGTTTTTCTGCAAAATATTCTTTGGTTGCCAGGTAATTCCTAGGCTCCAGAGTCAAGTAGCAGGTTAATTTAGTTGTACAGTGTGTCAAGAGGGAGATCACACCATGAAATGACAATCTAGATATATGGCAACCGGAATCTATGACAACTGAGTCTGCTTAGTAAGCTCTTGAGAAAGATAGACTATTTGATATCTCAACTCTTGAAAAACAAAGTTAGTAGATCACTGGAAACAACTTACCAACTTAAATACCAAGCCAATAAGCCACAAGTCATTCTAACAAACAACTAACATTTTTCAAGCTTCTTCCCTGGGTTCCACTGTGTGTTAAGCACTTGTATGAATGAAGCAGAGTAAGTGAATGAGGGTTTTATTCACTGTCTTGTAAACATACGTAAGGGCTTCCCTGTTGACTCAGACAGTGAAGAATCTGCTTGCCATGCAGGAGATCCAGGTTCAATCCCTGGGTTAGGAAGATTCCCTGGAGAAGGGAATGGCAGCCCACTTGTGTTTTTGCCTGGAGAATTCCACAGACAGAGAAGCCTGGCAAGCTACAGTCCATAGGGTCAGGAAGAGTCTAACACTACTGAACAACTAGCAACAACAACAGGCATACATAGCTTTTCTCCTTTAGGGCCTAGAATCTCTGAATTTTGAGGTCTTTGACATCCATACCATGAGCATTCTCATCTAGCATATACTGACAGTTATCAGTCTCCCTGGTAACTGGATAACCAGGTAGAACCTAACTGGGTCAGAACCTAATTGAGCCCAGGTTACACAACACCAGGTCTGAGGAACAAACAGGCAGTTCCATGCACAAAAGTGAAGCTGGACTGGATCCTAAGTAACTGGACATAGAGTCTACATTAGAATATCAAAAGTGTTTTGTAAACTATGCGTGTCTATAGAGAACTAAAATCTCCTCTAGTGAGGAAGGAATTCATAGGGCCTGGACTCCATCTGAGGCCTGTCCCTGCTGATTCTGCTCGGCCACCTCTCCAGTGGACTCTGAACTCTCTGCTTAGTGCCTGTGGGAATGACAATGGAAGGAGAAGACCCCTTCCGGACAGGGAAACCTTGAAGATCCTATCCAGGTTACTCATCACCTAAGAGAAAACATACCATAATCACCCCTGCCTCTGGACAGGTCATAAATTTTTTCTATGTATCTATCAGGATGTAATCACAGGCTTATCGATTATTAACTGGTTGGAACGTGACCAAGGGCATATTGATTATTAACTGTTGGATTGTAACCACGGGCTTATTGATTATTAACTGTTTGAACACATAACACGTGAATGATGGGGTTATTGTAGTTGTATTTACCCTTCCTTTGTTTATGTAAGTTTCAAGGAATTTGGGGTGGTGGGTTTGGACACGTACACATGGGGTATAAAAGATTTTCACAAATGCTGGTCAGGGTCCTTGGCTAAGAGGAGACTCTGCCTTGGGCCCGCCGGTGTAATAAACTGCACTCCACTATCTGCATTGTCCTTCTGAGTGAGTTTGTTTCCCAGAACGTGTGGCTATAACACTAGGACTTAATAAGCCTGCTTTTTGCTTCACATTTAATGCTAATGGTAAACTAAAAAAGATTTCTAGTGACAGATAATTAGTGATAATGGTGATTACTGGCCTTTGTATGGTCTTTCACCCAAACAGATAGTAAAGAGCTTAAAAAATGAATGCTCTGAGGCATAATTTCCTCTCCTTCTTAAATACAAGTTCCTCTAGGGTCAACGATAGTTTGTATTTAACACACTGTCTTATGCTACCCACACAAAATAACAATTTCTGGGCTATTCAGCTAGCCTGTTAATTTGCTTAGCAATTAGGTTTGAATGAATTTCTACCCTGAATACATTACGAATGTATGAATGCATGTATGCCTTTATTTATTTTCTTATTCATTTATTTAACTTTTATAAAAAGTCTCTGTGATTACCATCAATCATGTGGATGGACTTCCAGGTGACACGACGTTTGGGTCAACTTAGCAGGCCTCTCAATGTGGCCTACACAACAGCCCAGCTTCCCTGAAAGAAGCCAGCCTCTTGGGATCCACTGGGACAGAGCCAAGATTGAGATTTGTAGGTGTTTCTGAATCCCTTGGACCAAATATCAGGCTGCATTTTCTTGGTGTCTTTTTCCCCTTTTGTGTATAAGTTTTAAAGACTCTACACATGATATTAAAAAGACATCAATATTTAATCTAAATTAATGGTATATTAAACTATCAAAGGAGCACTGAGACTCTTCCCTACATCTTTCTTCCCTTCCCCCTCCTCCTATCTTAGGAAAGGTGCTGTTATCCTTGTATTATTCACTATCTGGTTCACAAAGATGCTTTGTGATGTGTGATGAGAGGAAAAATGAGAGCAGTTGCATTCTAGATCTAAAAAGATTAGGATATTACATTGCATAAATAATGGGAGAATATGAATTTCTATTCTTGACCCTCAGGCCAAGTGTCAGAAGGAAATGGGTCTTTGTCTTGGTTAATGTGTTTGGTTCTGCTTCTCAGCAGAGGAGGTATAAGAGTGGGTAGGTGTGGGATTGGGGTTTGAAGAAAGACTCCCACTTTTCCTCTTTTCTGCCTTCCCTTCTCTGGGGCAGACTTTCATAGCCTGAGTCAAAGCTCAGCTCTCTCTTCATTAGAGCAGAAAGTGTTGGATGGATGGGGGAGAAAGCAGAAGAGATATTGTGATGGAGGGCCCAGGACAGGCAGTTTAGGTTGGAATCCGATAGCCTGCGGCACCGAGAAGTTCATTCGTGCCTGAAGCCTCAGCATCTTCATATGTAAACTATGGTTAACAATTCCCTTTTGC
>NW_027224546.1:0-14204 GCF_023699985.2 Odocoileus virginianus | reverse complement strand
TTCCGTACCCACGGGGGTACTGCGATTCCTGTCAAGTTAAGGGAGTCGGCTCCGTAAAATTTTGAAGCAGATAACTCTGCGTGCCGCTCGAGGTGTCAAAGGCATGTGAGGCATTCCGTCGAAAGGAGACGGGGACCTAGGCTTTTCTCTAGGGACTCCACAGGGGATTCAGACATCCCTTCCCCTTGTGAGATGAAAGAGGAGCCTGTATTCAAGCCACTGCAAGGAAACCCGGCCTCCTTTCGAGTCAGGGTTTCTCGGTGTATATGCCATTGAGGCAGCAAACTCAGGGTCCCTCCCTCACACCTATTGCTGAGAGAAGCCCCCTCTTGAGGGGCTTGTGGAAAGTTGGCCTACGTCTTGAGTCTAAGCCAGGGGAATCAGCTCTCATCTCGAGGCAATTTGGGGTCAGGGAAAGCAGTCCTCCAGTTGCTCTGTGAACTTGGTACTCCTCTACACTGACCCGTTGTTCTCGGGGAAACCTCTGGAGTTGCCAAAAGGGAGTCAAGACTCAGGTCGTGTTTGATGGGGAACGGGGGATGGCTCTGGAGTCAATGCAGGGGAAGCGAGCCTCATCTCGAGTTGATTTGGGGTCCATGGATCTCCTTCGCGATGCTGGTGTAACCTCAGGGTCCCTCTCTTGTGACAGTGTTTTTGCGGACTGTATCGACATCCATCAAGCAAGTCGAGGCTCCTGACATGTTTCAGGGGGCTCACGGAATTGCTCTGCATGCAGTGCAGGGGAATCGGGCCTCATCTCGCTTGGAGGGGGAAGTCTCATGGTTTTTCTCGAGTTGCGGCGAGGACCTGGGGTACATTCTCGACTTACGGCGGGGATGGCCCTTCAACACTCGTGTTTGTTCAGCGAAGTCAGGACTCCTGTCGAGTTACGAGGGACTCTAAGGAGACTCCTACGAGGCTTAGCAGGGGAAAAGGGCCTCTTCTCGAGTTGAGTCGGGATGACCCAGGGGTCCCTTTCCAGTAGCCACAGGGGTACTGGGGATTCTGTCAATGTTCCAAGAGGAGTAAGGCACCGTCAAATATTTGGAGCAGTGAGCTCTGCGTGCCTCTCGAGGTGTCGAGGCAGGTGAGGCATTCGTCGAAAGGAGTCAGGGGACCTAGGCCTTTCTCTAGGGAACTCCACAGGTGTGCAGACATCTTCATCTTGTGAGATGGGAAAGACTAGACTCGTATTCAAAGCCACTGCAAGGAAACACGGCCTCTTTCGAGTCAGGGGTTTCTCGGCGTTATATGCCCATTGAGGCGCAATCTCAGGGTCCCTCCCTCATAGCTATTGCTGAGAGAGCCTCCTCTTGAGGGGCTTGTGGAAAAGGTGGCCTACGTTTGAGTCTAAGCCAGGGAGATCGCTCCCTGCTGAACTTGGTATCCTCTAGACTTGGCCCGTTGTTCTCGGGGAACCTCTGGAGTTGCCTAAAGGGAGTCAAGCCTCAGGTCGTGTTTGATGGGGAACGGGATGGCTCTGGAGTCAATGCAGGGGAAGCGGGCCTCATCTCGAGTTGATTTGGGGCCCATGGAGCTCCTTCGCGATGCTGGTGTGACCTCAGGGACCCTCTCTACTTGTGACAGTGTTTTTGTGGGTTGTCTCGACATCCATCAAGCAAGTCGTGGCTCCTGACATGTTTCAGGGGCTTACGGAATTGCTCTGCATGAAGTGCAGGGGAATCGGCTCATCTCGCTGGAGGGAAGTCTTGGTTTTTCTCGAGTTGCAAGCGGGGACCTGGGGGGTACTTTCTCGACTTATGGCGGGGGATGGGCCATTACCCCTCGTGGTTGTTCAGCGAAGTCAGGACTCCTGTCGAGTTACGAGGCCACCTCAGGAGTCTCTTCGAGGGCTTAGCTGGTGGAAAAGGGACTCTTCTCGGAGGTGAGTCGTGGGATGACCCAGGGTCACTTGTACAGGTAGCCACAGGGCGTATATGGGATTCTGTAAATGTTCAAAGAGGTGGTCAAGCACGTCAAATTTGGAGCAGTGAGCTCTGCCGTGCCTCTCGAGGTGTCAGAGGCATGTGAGGCATTCGTCGAAAGGAGTGGGGACCTAGGGCTTTCTCTAGGTGACTCCACAGGTGGTGCGACTTCCTTCACTTGTGAGATGAAAGGACTCGACTGTAATTCAAGCCCACTGCAAGGAAAGCTGGCCTCCTTTCGAGTCAGGGCTTCTCGGTGTATCTGCCCATTGAGGCCGCAATCTCCGGGTCCCCCTCCCTCATACCTATTGGTGAGAGAAGCCTCCGCTTGAGGGGCTTGTGGAGAGTTGGCATACGTCTTGAGTCTAAGCAGGGAATCAGCTCTCATCTTCAGGCAATTTTGGGTCCATGGAGCATTCCTCAAGTTGCTCTGCTGATCTTGGTACTCCTTATACTTGGCCCGTTGTTCTTGGGGAACCTCTGGAGTGGCCTAAAAAGGGAGTCAAGCCTTAGGTCGTGTTTGATGGGGAACGGGGGATGGCTCTGGAGTCAATGCAGGGGAAGCGGGCTCATCTCGATTTGATTTGGGGCCCATGGAGCTCCTTCGCGATGTTGGTGTGACCTCAGGGTCCCTCTCTACTTGTGACAGTGTTTTTGCGGACTGTCTCGAGATCCATCAAGCAAGTCGAGGCTCCTGACATGTTTCATGGGGCTCACGGGATTGCTTTGCATGCAGTCCGGTGGGAATCGGGCCTCATCTCGCTTTGAGGGGGAAGTCTCATGGTTTTTCTCGAGTTGTTGGCGGGGACTGGGGTACATTCTCGATTATGGGCGGGTGGCCCTTCAACCCTCGTGTGTGTTCAACGAAGTCAGGACTCCTGTCGAGTTACGAGGGACACCTCAGAGTCTCTTCGAGGCTTGCCAGGGCAAAATGGATGCTTCTCGAGGTGAGTCGGGAGACCCAGTGTCCTTCCAGAGCCAAGTGGTATGGGATTCCTGTCAAAGTTAAGTGGAGTCAGGCTCCGTTAAATTTTGAAGCAGTGAGCTCTGCGTGCCTCCCGAGTTGTCAGGGCATGGGTGGCATTTCCGTCGATAAAGGATTTCGGGGACCTAGGATTTCTCTGGGACTAAACAGGTGGTGCAGCATCCCTTCACCTTTGTGAGATGAAAGACTAGACTGTATTCAAGCCACTGCAAGGAAAAACCCGGCCTCCTTTCGAGTCAGGGCTTCTCGGTGTATATGCCCAGTGAGGCAGCAATCTCAGGGTCCCTCCCTCATACCTATTGCTGAGAGAAGCCTCCTCTTGAGGGGCTTGTGGAAAGGTGGCCTTCTGTCTTGAGTCTAAGCCAGGGAATCAGCTCTCATCTCGAGGCAATTTGGGGTACACGGAGCAGTCCTCGAGTTGCTCTGCTGAACTTTTATTCCTCTAGACTATGCACGTTGTTCTCTGGGACCTCTGGAGTTGCCTAAAGGGATGTCAAAGCCTCAGTCTGTTTGATGGGGAACGGGGATGGCTCTGGAGTCAATGCAGGGGAAGTGGCCTCATCTCGAGTTGATTTGGGGCCCATGGAGTCCCTTCGCAGTTGTTGGTGAGACCTCAGGGTCCCTCTCACTTGTGACAGTGTTCCTGCGGACTCTCTCCAGATGCATCAAGCAAGTCGAGGCTCCTTACATGTTTCATGGGGATCACGGATTGCTCTGCATGCAGTGCAGGGGAATCGCGCCTCATCTCGCTTTGAGGGGGAAGTCTCATGGTTTTTCTCGAGTTGCGGCGGGGACTGGGGTATATTCTCCGCACTTTCGGGGGGTTGTTCCCTTCAACCCTCATGTTTGTTCAACAAAGTCAGTACTCCTGTCGAGTTACGAGGGACACCTCAGGAGTCTCTTCGAGGCTTGCAGGGCAAAATGGACGCTTCTCGAGGTGAGGCTGGAGACCCAGGTTCCCTTTGGGGTAGAACAGGGTTACTGGGTCCTGTCAATGTTTCAAGAGAGTCGGCTCCGTCCAAATTTTGTAGTCGTGAGCTCTGCGTGCCTCTCGAGTGTTCAGAGGCATGTGAGGCAATTCCGTCGAAAAGGATTCGGGGATCTAGGGCTTTCTCCAGGGACTCCAAAGGTGGGACAGACATTCCCTTCACCTTGTGAGATGAAAGACTAGACTGTAGACTGTATTCACTGCAAGGGAACCCGGCCTCCTTTCGAGTCAGGGCTTCTCGGTGTATATGCCCATTGAGGCAGCAATCTCAGGGTCCCTCCCTCATACCTATTGCTGAGAGAAGCCTCCTCTTGAGGGGCTTGTGGAAAGGTGGCCTACGTCTTGAGTCTAAGCCGGGAAATCAGCTCTCATCTCGAGGCAATTTGGGTACACGGAGCATTCCTCGAGTTGCTCTGCTGAACTTGGTATTCCTCTAGACTTGGCTTGTTGTTCTCTGGTGAACCTCTGGAGTTGCCTAAAGGGAGTCATGCCTCAAGGTCGTGTTTGATGGGAAGGGGGGATGGCTCTGGAGTCAATACAGGAGAATGGGGCCTCATCTCGAGTTTATTTGGGGCACATGGAGCTTCTTCGCGATGCTGGTGTGACCTCAAGGTCTCTCTTTTCTTGTGACAGTGTTTTGCGGACTGTCTCGGACATCCATCAAGCCAGTCGAGGTCATGGACATGTTTCAGGGGGCTCACGGAATTGCTCCTGCATGCAGTGCAGGGAATCGGGCCTCCATCTCGCTTGGGAGGGGAGTCTCATGGATTTTACGTGTTACGGCGGGGGACTGGGGTACGTTCTAGAACTTACGGTTGGGGATGGCCTTCAAACCTCGTGTTTGTTCAAGAAAGTCAGGACTCCTGTCGTGTTATCGAGGGAACTCAAGGAGTCTTCTTCGAGGCTTGCAGGGCAAATTGGACGATTCTCGAGGTGAGTCGGGAGACCAGGGTCCCTTTCCAGTTGCCACAGGGATCTGGGATTCTGTCAATGTTCAAGAGGTAGTCAGCTCCCGTCAAATTTGAAGCTGTGAGCTCTGGTGCCTCTCGAGGTGTCAGAGCATGGGGAGGCATTCCGTCGAAGGGATTCGGGGACCTCGGGCTTTCTCTAGCGACTCCACAGGTGGTGCAACTCCTTACCTTGTGAAATGAAAGGACTAGACTGTATTCAAGCCCTGCATGGAAACCGGCCTCCTTTCGAGGTCAGGGCTTCTCGGTGTATATGCCCATTGAGCAGCAATCTCAGGGTCCCTCCCTCATACCTATTGCTGAGAGAAGCCTCCTCTTGAGGGGCTTGTGGAAAGGTGGCCTACGTCTTGAGTCTAAGCCAGGGAATCAGCTCTCATCTCGAGGCAATTTGGGGTACACGGAGCAGTCCTCGAGTTGCTCCTGCTGAAACTTCGTATTCCTCTAGAATTGGCACGTTGTTCTCGGGGAAGCTCTGGAGTTGCCTAAAGGGTTTCAAGCCTCAGATCGTGTTTGATGGGGAACGGGGGAGGGCTCTGGAGTCAATGCAGGGAAGCGGGCCTCATCTCGAGTTGATTTGGGGTACATGGAGTTCCTTCGCGATGTTTGGGGCCCCTTTGAGTGTGACCTCAGGGTCCATATCTACCTTGTGACAGTGTTTTGGTGGGACTGTCCCGACAATCCTCAAGCAAGTCGAGGCTCTGAGTGTCCCTCGTAACTCGACTGACAGGAGTCCTGACTTCGCTGAAACAAACACGAGGTTTGAAGGGCCATCCCCACCGTAACTCGAGAATGTACCCCAGGTCCCCGTGTCGAGACAGTCCGAAAAAACACTGTCACAAGTAGAGAGGGACCCTGAGGTCACACCAGCATCGCGAAGGAGCTCCATGGGCCCCAAATCAACTCGAGATGAGGCCCGCTTCCCCTGCATTGACTCCAGAGCCATCCCCCGTTCCCCATCAAACACGACCTGAGGCTTGACTCCCTTTAGTCAACTCCAGAGGTTCCCCGAGAACAACGGGCCAAGTCTAGAGGAGTACCAAGTTCAGCAGAGCAACTCGAGGACTGCTCCGTGTACCCCAAAATTGCCTCGAGATGAGAGCTGATTCCCTGGCTTAGACTCAAGACGTAGGCCACCTTTCCACAAGCCCCTCAAGAGGAGGCTTCTCTCAGCAATAGGTATGAGGGAGGGACCCTTGAGATTGCTGCCTCAATGGGCATATACACCGAGAAGCCCTGACTAGAAAGGAGGCCGGGTTTCCATGCAGTGGCTTGAATACAGTCTAGTCTTTCATCTCACAAGGTGAAGGGATGTCTGCACCACCTGTTTAGTCCCTAGAGAAATCCCTAGGTCCCCGAATCCTTTCGACGGAATGCCTCACATGCCTCTGACAACTCGGGAGGCACGCAGAGCTCACTGCTTCAAAATTTGACGGAGCCTGACTCCTCTTGAACTTTGACAGGAATCCCAGTACCCCTGTGGCTACTGGAAAGGGACCCTGGGTCTCCCGACTCACCTCGAGAAGCGTCCCTTTTGCCCTGCCAAGCCTCGAAGAGACTCCTGAGGTGTCCCTCGTAACTCGACAGGAGTCCTGACTTCGTTGAACAAACACGAGGGGTGAAGGGCCATCCCCGCCGTAAGTCGAGAATGTACCCCAGGTCCCCGCCACAACTCGAGAAAAACCATGAGACTTCCCCCTCCAAGCGAGATGAGGCCCAATTCCCCTGCACTGCATGCAGAGCAATTCCGTGAGCCCCATGAAACATGTCAGGAGCCTCGACTTGCTTGATGGATCTCGAGACAGTCCGCCAAAAACACTGTCACAAGTAGAGAGGGACCCTGAGGTCACACCAACATCGCGAAGGAGCTCCATGGGCCCCAAATCAAATCGAGATGAGGCCCGCTTCCCCTGCATTGACTCCAGAGCCATCCCCCGTTCCCCATCAAACACGACCTGAGGCTTGACTCCCTTTAGGCAACTCGAGAGGTTCCCCGAGAACAACGGGCCAAGTCTAGAGGAGTACCAAGTTCAGCAGAGCATCTCGAGGACTGCTCCGTGTACCCCAAATTGCCTCGAGAGATGAGAGCTGATTCCCTGGCTTAGACTCAAGACGTAGGCCACCTTTCCACAAGCCCCTCAAGAGGAGGCTTCTCTCAGCAATAGGTATGAGGGAGGGACCCTGAGATTGCTGCCTCAATGGGCATATACACCGAGAAGCCCTGACTAGAAAGGAGGCCGGGTTTCCATGCAGTGGCTTGAATACAGTCTAGTCTTTCATCTCACAAGGTGAAGGGATGTCTGCACCACCTGTGTTAGTCCCTAGAGAAAGACCTAGGTCCCCGACTCCTTTCGACGGAATGCCTCACATGCCTCTGACAACTCGGGAGGCACGCAGAGCTCACTGCTTCAAAATTTGACGGAGCCTGACTCATCTTGAACATTGACAGGAATCCCAGTATCCCTGTGGCTACGGGAAAGGGACCCTGGGTCTCCCGACTCACCTCGAGAAGCGTCCCTTTTGCCCTGCCAAGCCTCGAAGAGACTCCTGAGGTGTCCCTCGTAACTCGACAGGAGTCCTGACTTCGTTGAACAAACACGAGGGGTGAAGGGCCATCCCCGCCGTAAGTCGAGAATGTACCCCAGGTCCCCGCCAAAACTCGAGAAAAACCATGAGACTTCCCCCTCCAAAAGATATGAGGCCCGATTCCCCTGAAGTGCATGCAGAGCAATTCCTTGAGCCCCCTGAAACATGTCAGGAGCCTCGACTTGCTTGATGGATGTCGAGACAGTCCGCAAAAACACTGTCAGAAGTAGAGAGGGACCCTGAGGTCACACCAGCATCGCGAAGGAGCTCCATGGGCCACAAATCAACTCGAGATGAGGCCCGCTTCCCCTGCATTGACTCCAGAGCCATCCCCATTCCCCATCAAACACGACCTGAGGCTTGACTCCCTTTAGGCAACTCCAGAGGTTCCCCGAGAACAACAGGCCAAGTATAGAGGAGTACCAAGTTCAGCAGAACAACTTGAGGACTGCTCCGTGCGCCCCAAATTGCCTCGAGATGAGAGCTGATTCCCTGGCTTAGACTCAAGACGTAGGCCACCTTTCCACAAGCCCCTCAAGAGGAGGCTTCTCTCAGCAATAGGTATGAGGGAGGGACCCTGAGATTGTTGCCTCAATGGGTATATACACCGAGAAGCCCTGACTCGAAAGGAGGCCGGGTTTCCTTGCAGTGGCTTGAATACAGTCTAGTCTTTCATCTCACAAGGTGAAGGGATGTCTGCACCACCTGTGGAGTCCCTAGAGAAAGCCCTAGGTCCCCGACTCCTTTCGACGGAATGCCTCACATGCCTCTGACACCTCGAGAGGCACGCAGAGCTCACTGCTCCAAAATTTGACGGTGCTTGACTCCTCTTGAACATTGACAGGAATCCCAGTACCCCTGTGGCTACTGGAAAGGGACCCTGGGTCTCCCGACTCACCTCGAGAAGAGTCCCTTTTCCCCTGCTAAGCCTCGAAGAGACTCCTGAGGTGTCCCTCGTAACTCGACAGGAGTCCTGACTTCGCTGAACAACCACGAGGGGTAATGGCCCATCCCCGCCATAAGTCGAGAATGTACCCCAGGTCCCCGCTGCAACTCGAGAAAAACCATGAGACTTCCCCTCCAAGCGAGATGAGGCCCGATTCCCCTGCACTGCATGCAGAGCAATTCCGTGAGCCCCCTGAAACATGTCAGGAGCCTCGACTTGCTTGATGGATGTCGAGACAGTCCGCAAAAACACTGTCACAAGTAGAGAGGGTCCCTGAGGTCAACACCAGCATCGCGAAGCAGCTCCATGGGCCCCAAATCAACTCGAGATGAGGCCCATTTCCCCTGCATTGACTCCAGAGCCATCCCCCGTTCCCCATCAAAAACGACCTGAGGCTTGACTCCCTTTAGGCAACTCCAGAGGTTCCCCGAGAACAACGGGCCAAGTCTAGAGGAGTACCAAGTTCAGCAGAGCATCTCGAGGACTGCTCCGTGTACCCTAAATTGCCTCGAAATGAGAGCTGATTCCCTGGCTTAGACTCAAGACGTAGGCCACCTTTCCACAAGCCCCTCAAGAGGAGGCTTCTCTCAGCAATAGCTATGAGGGAGGGACCCTGAGATTGCTGCCTCAATGGGCATATACGCCGAGAAGCCCTGACTGGAAAGGAGGCCGGGTTTCCTTGCAGTGGCTTGAATACAGTCTAGTCTTTCATCTCACAAGGTGAAGGGATGTCTGCACCACCTGCGGAGTCCCTAGAGAAAGCCCTAGGTCCCCGACTCCTTTCGACGGAATGCCTCACATGCCTCTGACACCTCGAGAGGCACGCAGAGCTCACTGCTTCAAAATTTGACGGTGCTTGACTCCTCTTGAACATTGACAGGAATCCCAGTACCCCTGTGGCTACTGGAAAGGGACCCTGGGTCTCCCGACTCACCTCGAGAAGCGTCCCTTTTGCCCTGCTAAGCCTCGAAGAGATTCCTGAGGTGTCCCTCGTAACTCGACAGGAGTCCTGACTTCGCTGAACAAACACGAGGGGTGAAGGGCCATCCCCCGCCGTAAGTCGAGAATGTACCCCAGGTCCTCGCCGCAACTCGAGAAAAACCATGAGACTTCCCCCTCCAAGCGAGATGAGGCCCGATTCCCCTGCACTGCATGCAGAGCAATTCCGTGAGCCCCCTGAAACATGTCAGGAGCCTCGACTTGCTTGATGGATGTCGAGACAGTCCGCAAAAACACTGTCAAAAGTAGAGAGGGACCCTGAGGTCACACCACCAGCATCGCGAAGGAGCTCCATGGGCCCCAAATCAACTCGAGATGAGGCCCGCTTCCCCTGCATTGACTCCAGAGCCATCCCCCGTTCCCCATCAAACACGACCTGAGGCTTGACTCCCTTTAGGCAACTCCAGAGGTTCCCCGAGAACAACGGGCCAAGTCTAGAGGAGTACCAAATTCAGCAGAGTAACTCGAGGACTGCTCCGTGTACCCCAAATTGCCTCGAGATGAGAGCTGATTCCCTGGCTTAGATTCAAGACGTAGGCCACCTTTCCACAAGCCCCTCAAGTGGAGGCTTCTCTCAGCAATAGGTATGAGGAAGGGACCCTGAGATTGCTGCCTCAATGGGCATATACCCCGAGAAGCCCTGACTCGAAAGGAGGCCGGGTTTCCTTGCAGTGGCTTGAATACAGTCTAGTCTTTCATCTCACAAGGTGAAGGGATGTCTGCACCACCTGTGGAGTCCCTAGAGAAAGCCCTAGGTCCCCGACTCCTTTCGACGGAATGCCTAACATGCCTCTGACACCTCGAGAGGCACGCAGAGCTCACTGCTTCAAAATTTGACGGAGCCTGACTCCTCTTGAACATTGACAGGAATCCCAGTATCTCTGTGGCTACCCGAAAGGGACCCTGGGTCTCCCGACTCACCTCGAGAAGCATCCCTTTTGCCCTGCCAAGCCTCGAAGAGATTCCTGAGGTATCCCTCGTAACTCGACAGGAGTCCTGACTTCGCTGAACAAACACGAGGGTTGAAGGGCCATCCCTGCCGTAACTCGAGAATGTACCCCAGGACCCGCCGCAACTCGAGAAAAACCATGAGACTTCCCCCTCCAAGCGAGATGAGGCCCGATTCCCCTGCACTGCATGCAGAGCAATTCCGTGAGCCCCCTGAAACATGTCAGGAGCCTCTACTTGCTTGATGGATGTCGAGACAGTCCGCAAAAACACTGTCACAAGTAGAGAGGGACCCTGAGGTCACACCAGCATCGCGAAGGAGCTCCATGGGCCCCAAATCAACTCGAGATGAGGCTCGCTTCCCCTGCATTGACTCCAGAGCCATCCCCCGTTCCCCATCAAACACGACCTGAGGCTTGACTCCCTTTAGGCAACTCCAGAGGTTCCCCGAGAACAACGGGTCAAGTCTAGAGGAGTACCAAGTTCAGCAGAGCAACTCGAGGACTGCTCCGTGTACCCCAAATTGCCTCGAGATGAGAGCTGATTCCCTGGCTTAGACTCAAGACGTAGGCCACCTATCCACAAGCCCCTCAAGAGGAGGCTTCTCTCAGCAATAGGTATGAGGGAGGGACCCTGAGATTGCTGCCTCAATGGGCATATACACCGAGAAGCCCTGACATATAAAGAGAAGCCCTGACTCGAAAGGAGGCCGGGTTCCTTGCAGTGGCTTGAATACAGTCTAGTCTTTCATCTCACAAGGTGAAGGGATGTCTGCACCACCTGTGGAGTCCCTAGAGAAAGCCCTAGGTCCCCGACTCCTTTCGACGGAATGCCTCACATGCCTCTGACACCTCGAGAGGCACGCAGAGCTCACTGCTTCAAAATTTGACGGAGCCTGACTCCACTTGAACATTGACAGGAATCCAGTATCCCTGTGGCTACTGGAAAGGGACCCTGGGTCTCCCGACTCACCTCGAGACGCGTCCCTTTGCCCTGCCAAGCCTCGAAGAGACTCCTGAGGTGTCCCTCGTAACTCGACAGGAATCCTGACTTCGTTGAACAAACACGAGGGTTGAAGGGCCATCCCCGCCGTAAGTTGAGAATGTACCCCAGGTCCCCGCCGCAACTCGAGAAAAAGCATGAGACTTCCCCCTCCAAGCGAGATGAGGCCCGATTCCCCTGCACTGCATGCAGAGCAATTCCGTGAGCCCCCTGAAACCTGTCAGGAGCTTCGACTTGCTTGATGGATGTCGAGACAGTCCGCAAAAACACTGTCACAAGTAGAGAGGGACCCTCAGGTCACACCAGCATCGCGAAGGAGCTCCATGGGCCCCAAATCAATTCGAGATGAGGCCCGCATTCCCCTGCATTGACTCCAGAGCCATCCCCCGTTCCCCATCAAACACGACCTGAGGCTTGACTCCCTTTAGACAACTCCAGAGGTTCCCCGAGAACAACGGGCCAAGTCTAGAGGAGTACCAATTTCAGCAGAGCAACACGAGGACTGCTCCGTGTACCCCAAATTGCCTCGAGATGAGAGCTGATTCCCTGGCTTAGACTCAAGACGTAGGCCACCTTTCCACAAGCCCCTGAAGAGGAAGCTTCTCTCAGCAATAGGTATGAGGGAGGGACCCTGAGATTGCTGCCTAAATGGGCATATACACCGAGAAGCCCTGACTCGAAAGGAGGCCGGGTTTCCTTGCAGTGGCTTGAATACAATCTAGTCTTTCATCTCACAAGGTGAAGGGATGTCTGCACCACCTGTGGAGTCCCTAGAGAAAGCCCTAGGTCCCCGACTCCTTTCGATGGAATGCCTCACATGTCTCTGACACCTCGAGAGGCACGCAGAACTCACTGCTTCAAAATTTGACGGAGCCTGACTCCTCTTGAACATTGACAGGAATACCAGTATCCCTGTGGCTACAGGAAGGGGACCCTGGGTCTCCCGACTCACCTCGAGACGCGTCCCTTTTGCCCTGCCAAGCCTCGAAGAGACTCCTGAGGTGTCCCTCGTAACTCTACAGGAGTCCTGACTTCGTTGAACAAACACGAGGGTTGAAGGGCCATCCCCGCCGTAAGTCGAGAATGTACCCCAGGTCCCCGCCGCAACTCGAGAAAAACCATGAGACTTCCTCCTCCAAGCGAGATGAGGCCCGATTCCCCTGCACTGCATGCAGAGCAATTCCGTGAGCCCCCTGAAACCTGTCAGGAGCTTCGACTTGCTTGATGGATGTCGAGACAGTCCGCAAAAACACTGCCACAAGTAGAGAGGGACCCTGAGGTCACACTAGCATCGCGAAGGAGCTCCATGCGCCCCAAATCAACTCGAGATGAAGCCCGCTTCCCCTGCATTGACTCCAGAGCCATCCCCCGTTCCCCATCAAACACGACCTGAGGCTTGACTCCCTTTAGGCAACTCCAGAGGTTCCCCGAGAACAACGGGCCAAGTCTAGAGGAGTATCAATTTCAGCAGAGCAACTCGAGGACTGCTCCGTGTACCCCAAATTGCCTCGAGATGAGAGCTGATTCCCTGGCTTAGACTCAAGACGTATGCCACCTATCCACAAGCCCCTCAAGAGGAGGCTTCTCTCAGCAATAGGTATGAGGGAGGGACCCTGAGATTGTTGCCTAAATGGGCATATACACCGAGAAGCCCTGACTCGAAAGGAGGCTGGGTTTCCTTGCAGTGGCTTGAATACAGTCTAGTCTTTCATCTCACAAGTTGAAGGGATGTATGCACCACCTGTGGAGTCCCTAGAGAAAGCCCTAGGTCCCCGACTCCTTTCGATGGAATGCCTCACATGCCTCTGACACCTCGAGAGGCACGCAGAGCTCACTGCTTCAAAATTTGACGGAGCCCTGACTCCTCCTCTTGAACATTGACAGGAATCCCAGTATCCCTGTGGCTACTGGAAAGGGACCCTGGGTCTCCCGACTCACCTCGAGACGCGTCCCTTTTGCCCTGCCAAGCCTCGAAGAGACTCCTGAGGTGTCCCTCGTAACTCGACAGGAGGCCTGACTTCGTTGAACAAACACGAGGTTTGAAGGGCCATCCCCGCCGTAAGTCGAGAATGTACCCCAGGTCCCCGCCGCAACTCGAGAAAAACCATGAGACTTCCCCTCCAAGCGAGATGAGGCCCGATTTCCCTGCACTGCATGCAGAGCAATTCCGTGAGCCCCCTGAAACCTGTCAGGAGCTTCGACTTGCTTGATGGATGTCGAGAGAGTCAGCAAAAACACTGTCACAAGTAGAGAGGGACCCTGAGGTCAAACCAGCATAGCGAAGGACTCTCCATGGGCCCCAAATCAACTCTAGATGAGGCCCGCTTCCCCTGCATTGACTCCAGAGCCATCCCCCGTTCCGCCCATCAAACACGACCTGAGGCTTGACTCCCTTTAGGCAACTCCAGAGGTTCCCCGAGAACAACGGGCCAAGTCTAGAGGAGTACCAATTTCAGCAGAGCAACTCGAGGACTGCTCCGTGTACCCCAAATTGCCTCGAGAAGAGAGCTGATTCCCTGGCTTAGACTCAAGACGTAGGCCACCTATCCACAAGCCCCTCAAGAGGAGGCTTCTCTCAGCTAGGTATGCAGGGAGGGAGGGAGATTGCTGCCTCAATGGGCATATACACCGAGAAGCCCTGACTCGAAAGGAGGCCGGGTTTCCTTGCAGTGGCTTGAATACAGTCTAGTCTTTCATCTCACAAGGTGAAGGGATGTCTGCACCACCTGTGGAGTCCCTAGAGAAAGCCCTAGGTCCCCAACTCCTTTCGACGGAATGCCTCACATGCCTCTGACACCTCGAGAGTCACGCAGAGCTCACTGCTTCAAAATTTGACGGAGCCTGACTCCTCTTGAACATT
>NW_027224545.1:0-14595 GCF_023699985.2 Odocoileus virginianus | reverse complement strand
ATTAGGGCCTTTTCTTCTAGGTTCTAATACACACGAAGGGGTCTTCCATGCAGAATCTCAAAAGGGGTAAGATTCAGCTTATAAGGGGTGTTATGCCCCCGAAAGTGTGGAAGGGAAGGAGGGTCACCCAGTCCCCACCAGTCTCTTATTGCCGACTTTGTCCGATTCATTCTCTCAACCTGTCCTGAGCTCTGGGGATTATATTCACAATGTAATTTCCATTACATACTTTGGCCTGATAATCTTACCTAGTATGAAGGCCTATTCTTAATCTAAGCTTCGTTTCTTTTGCTCGCCTCACAGAGGCAAGTTAGAACAGTGAAAAAAGACCAATTGTTTTCATTAAGCATAGTTGAGGATCTTTAATTCTTTCTCAGTTCAGTTCAGTTCAGTTCAGTCACTCAGTCGTGTACGACTCTTTGCGACCCCATGGACTGCATCACACCAGGCCTCCTTGTCCATTGCCGCCTCCCAGGGTTTACCCAAACTCATGTTCATTGAGTCAGTGATGCCATCCATCCATCTTATCCTCTGTCGTCCCCTGCTCCTCCCACCCTCAATCTTTCCTAGCATCGCGATCTTTTGAAATGAGTCAGTTCTTCACATCAGGTGGCCAAAGTATTGGAGTTTCAGCCTCAACATCCGTCTTTTCAGTGAACACCCAGGGCTGACCTCCTTTAGGATGGACTGGTTGGATCTCCTTGTAGTCCAAGGGAATCTCAAGAGTCTTCTCCAACACCACAGTTCTAAAGCAATCATTTTTCGATGCTCAGCTTTCTTTAGAGTCCAACTCTCACATCCATACATTACTACTGGAAAAACCATAGCCTTGAGTAGACAGACCATTGTTGACAAAGTAAAGTCTCTGCTTTTTAATATGCTGTCTAGTTTGGTCATAACTTCCCTTCCAAAGAGTCTTTTAATTTCATGGCTGCAGTCACCATCTGCAGTGATTTTGGAACCCCCCAAAATTAAGTCAGCCACTGTTTCCACTGATTTCCCATCTATTTGCCAAAAAGTGATGGGACCAGATGCCATGATCTTAGTTTTCTGAATGTTGAGCTTTAAGCCAACTTTTTCACTCTCCTCTTTCACTTTCATCAAGAGGCTCTTTAGTTCTTCACTTTCTGCCATAAAGTGGTGTCATCTGCATATCTGAGGTTATTGATACTTCTCCCAGCAATCTTGATTCCAGCTGTGCTTCCTCCAGCCCAGCATTCCTCATGATGTACTCTGCATATAAGTTAAATAAGTAGGGTGACAATATACAGACTTGATGGACTCCTTTTCCTATTTGGAAGCTATTGGGCATGTTGTTCCATGTCCAGTTCTAAATGTTGCTTCCTACAGGTTTCTCAAGAGGCAGGTCAGGTGGTCTGGTATTCCCATGTCCTTCAATATTTTCCACAGTTTGTTGTGATCCACACAGTCAAAGGCTTTGGCATAGTCAATAAAGCAGAAATAAATGTTTTCCTGAAACTCTCTTGCTTTATCGATGATCCAGCAGATGTTGGCAATTTGATCTCTGGTTCCTCTGTCTTTTCTAAAACCAGCTTGAACATCTGGAAGTTCACGGTTCACATATTACTGAAGCCTGGCTTGGAGAATTTTAAGCATTACTTTACTAGCATGTGAAATGAGTGCAATTGTGCAGTAGTTTGAGCATTCTTTGACATTGCTTTTCTTTGGGATTGGAGTGAAAACTGACCTTTTCCAGTCCTGTGGCCACTGTTGAGTTTTTCAAATTTGCTGACATATTGAGTGCAGCACTTTCACAGCATCATCTTTTAGGATTTGAAATAGCTCAACTGGAATTCCATCACCTCCACTAGCTTTGTTCATAGTGATGCTTCCTAAGGCCCACTTGACTTCACATTCCAGGATGTCTGGCTCTAGGTGAGTGTGAGTGATCACACCATTGTGATTATCTGGGTCATGAAGATCTTTTTTTGTGCAGTTCTTCTGTGTATTCTTGCCACCTCTTCTTAATATCTTCTGCTTCTGTTAGGTCCATACCATTTCTGTCCTTTATCGAGCCCATCTTTACATGAAATGTTCCCTTGGTATCTCTAATTTTCTTGAAGAGATCTCCTAGTCTTTCCCATTCTATTGTTTTCCTCTATTTCTTTGCATTAACCACTTCAGTATTCTTGCCTTGAGAACCCCATGAACAGTATGAAAAGGCAAAAAGATAGGACACGGAAAGATGAACTCCCCAGGTTGGTAAGTGCCTGATATGCTACTGGAGATCAGTGTAGAAATAACTCCAGAAAGAATGAAGGAACAGTGTCCAAAGCAAAAACAACACCCAGTTGTGGATGGATGGGACTGGTAATAGAAGCAAGGTCCAATGATGTAAAGAGCAATATTGCATAGGAACCTGGAATGTTAGGTCCATGAATCAAGGCAAATTGGAAGTGGTCAAACAGGAGATGGCAAGAGTGAAAGGCAACATTCTAGGAAGCAGCAAACTAAGATGTACTGGAAAGGTGAATTTAACTCAGATGACCATTATATCTACTACTGTAGGCAGGAATCCCTTAGAAGAAATGGAGTAGCCATCATAGTCAACAAAAGGTTCTGAAATGCGGTACTTGAATGCAATCTCAAAAAACACAGAATGATCTCTGTTCATTTCCAAAGCAAACTATTTGATATTTATCATGGTAATCCAAGTCTATGTCCCGACCAGTAATGCTGAAGAAGCTGAAGTTGAATGGTTCTATGAAGACCTACAAGATCTTCTATAACTAATACCCAAAAAAGGTGTCCTTTTCATTATAGGGGACTGGAATACCAAACTAGGAAGTCAAGAAACACCTGGAGTAACAAGCAAATTTGGCTTTGGAGTACCAAATGAAGCAGGGCAAAGGCTAATACAGTTCTGCCAAGAGAACACACTGGTCACAGCAAACACTCTCTACCAACAATATAAGAGAAGACCCTACACATGGACACCACCAGATGGTAGACAATGAAATCAGATTGCTTATATTCTTTGCAGCCAAAGATGAAGAAGCTCTAACAAGCAAAAACAAGACAAGGAGGTAACTGTGGCTCAGATCATAAACTCCTTATTGCCAAATTCAGACTTAAATTGAAGAAAGTGGGAAAAACCATTAGACCATTCAGGTATGACCTAAATCAAATCCCTTATGACTATGCAGTGAAAGTGAGAAATAGATTTAAGGGACTAGATCTGATGGACAGAGTGCCTGATGAACTACGGATGGAGGTTCTTGACATTGTACAGAAGACAGGAGTCAAGACCATCCCCAAGAAAAAGAAATACAAAAAGCAACATGATGGTCTGAGGAGGCCTTACAAATAGCTGTGAAAAGAAGAGAAGTGAAAAGCAAAGGAGAAAAGGAAAGATATACCTATTTGAATGCAGAGTTCCAAAGAATAGCAAGGAGAGATAAGAAAGACTTCCTTAGTGATCAGTGCAAAGAAATAGAGGAACTGAAGGTTAACTGTACCTAAAACAACTAAGATGTTGCTGCTCAGATCACTGAATGCCAATTTGAAGATAACTGTCAGAGATGACTGTGCTCTGTCTATAAAAGCTGTTGCCCCCTGCCTACTGGTATGCGTGGGGGGGGGGGTCTTGTGTGTTCAGCCTTTGGACAAATGTCAGCCACACACTCCCCCCTCAATTGCCAGATCTTGAAATAGAGCAAACTTTCCTTTTCACTAAACTGGCCTGTTTATTGGCTTTTGAGCCAAATAGGTAAAGGAGTATATGTCAAGGCTGTATCTTGTCACCGTGTTTATTTAACTTATATGCAGAGTACATCATGAGAAAGGCAGAGCTGAGGAAACACAAGCTGGAATCAAGATTGCCAGGAGAAATATCAATAACCTCAAATATGAAGATGACACCACCTTTATGGCAGAAAGCAAAGGACTGAAGAGCCTCTTGATGAAAGTGAAAGAGGAGGGTGAAAAAGTTGGCTTAAAGCTTAACATTCAAGAAACTAAGATTATGGCATTTGCTCCCATCACTTCATGGCAAATAGATGGGGAAACAACGCAAACTGTGACAGACTTTATTTTCTTGGGCTCCAAAATCACTGAAGATGGTGACTGCAGCCATGAAATTAGAAGACACTTGCTCCTTGAAAGAAAAGCTATGACCAACCTAGACAGCTTATTAAAAAATAGAGACATTACTTTGACAACAAATGTCCCTCTATTAAAGCTATGGTTTTTTGCAGTATTAACATATGGATGTGAGAGTTGGACCACATAGAAGGCTGAGTGCCAAAGAACTGATGCTTTTGAGCTGTGGTATTGAAGGAGACTCTTGATAGTCCTTTGGACTGCAAGGAGATCCAACCAGTCCATCTGAAAGGAAATCAATCCTGAATATTCATCGGAAGAACTGATGCTGAAGCTGAGACTCAAATGCTTCGGCTACCTGATGTGAAGAGCTGACTCCTTGGAAAAGACCCTGATCCTGGGAAAGATTGATGACAGGAGGAGAAAGGAACGACAGAGGATGTGATGGTTGGATGGCATCAGCTATTCGATGGACATGAGTTTGAGCAAGCCTCGGAAACTAGTGTTGGACAAGGAAGCCTGGCGTGCTGCAGTCCATGGGGTCGCAAAGAGTCGGACACGACTGGGGGACTGAACTGAACTGAACTGATTGCTGATCCTGTTCACAGCGCCAACTGTCTTTCTGTGTCACACTGCTTGCACTGTTCACTGAACCCATGGTGGACAAGGTGTGAGCTAAGACGCTCTAGGGAAACTCAAGGAGCCTTAGGAACTGCAGACATGTTTCTTCTTCCCTAGCTGGTGCGGCAGCCATAGCAGCGAACATACTGCTTTCTCTCCTCTCGTGGTTGACCCTGTGGACGCAGCCTTGACACAGCAGTAATGCGTCTGCTTTTCAGGTGGAACACGTATCGCCACACTGCACGAAGCAGCTCCAGGACCAAGCAAGTACCTCCTGCTGCGCATGCGCAGTGCTGTAATTGATCTCAGCCATCAGAGTCACTATTTACAACCCATGGGTGTGAGAGCCTGAACACGCTCTTTTGGCTAATTTGCTCCCCCAACAACTTTTAAGTGTTTAACTGTGTTGTGTGAGAAAACCCATTAACCTTTCCTATGGTGTTTGACATTCCAGATAATGTTAATGTATCAATTTCTTGCAGCTGCCATAACAATAGGACAGACTGGGATGGGAGGAAGGAGGGGAGTGAAACAACAGAAATTTATGTCCTCACGTCCCTGGAAGCGGGAAGCCCAGGATCCAATGTCTTGTCATGTGGTTCCTCCCAAGGCCTCTCCCCTTGCCTTGCGGACAGAGGCGTCCTCAGTGTGTCTTCCCTCTGGGCACACAGCCCTGGCGCTCCTTGTTGGCCCAAATGTTCTCTTCTCACGGGGACACAGTCTGATCGGATTAGGGGCCTCCTTAATAGCTTCATTTTAATTTGTTCCCCTTTTAAAGCCCATTTGCAAGTCCAGTCATATTCTGACAATGGGATTAGGGCTTCAACAGATGAATCTGGGGGACATGATCAGTTCATAACAGCTTTGAAAGGTCTTCCCCATCTCAAGATCATATAAAAACTTACATTTTCTTTTTGAAGTTTATGGTATCAAATTTTATAGTTAAACACCACTTGGAGTCTATGTTCTATATGATATGGCTTTTATTAAGAAATATATTATACACAGGTACACAGATAAAATTGTATAGAAAAAAAATTCTGTCTACACACAATCAGAAATAAAGCATTCTACTTCCTCTGTGTATCTCAACTCTATGACATTTCCTTGCTTTGAGCAGAGATTCCCACATGCATATGCATTCCTAAGCAATATTTGGCTTTTCCTCTTTTTGTACTTTGTATAAATAGAATCACATAGTAATTATCCTTTCATCATGTGATTGTCATTTTGTTTCCAATTTTGGTTTCTGAGATTTCTCCATGTTACTTCATGCAGCTTTTTTTATCTTTACTATTTAACAGTCTGTACTTTAAATATATCACAATCAATCCAATATATTGTTAATGAATAGTTGTGTGTTTCTGGCACTTAAGCTTACAGAAATGATTCATGTGTGCCCCTTCTATGCCTTGGAGAGGATGAATAAATTCTGGGGCTGCCCACACACAGGGGAACAAGGTAACGACCCCAGGCCGATAGCTCCATTACCCCATAGTGATCGGTCCTGCAATTTTTCATCTCAAGCACCCATTTCATTGCCTTTCTTAAATATATGCCCAGCTGTGAGGTGTGAAATGGTGTTTCACTCTGAATTTAGTTTGTGTGTAAATGGCTACTAATGAGATCAAACACCTTTTAAAGTCTTCATTGGACGTTCATCTTTCACTTTACATGAAATCCTCACTTATGTCTTTTTGACTCCTCTTACAATAATCTGGGAAAGTTCTTACTGATGGCACATTTCACTTCAATATTATCTTAAGTAGGTTTCCAAATATATATTTATCTTTAACCTTCAATTGATCTGGAATTGATATTTATGCCTTGTTCCTGAAGGGAAGCAGCTTCCATTCTAGCAAAGCCTGTGGAGAGAAGATACCACTCCACATGCCACCCCCCCCCCAACACACACACATTCCACTTCACCCACAGCCTTGCTTTGGCCTTAAGATTCCCCCTCTGGAGACTGACAGAGATAGAAGAAAAGACTGAACAGAACCAGGAAACAGAGAGAGACGGGGCTGATGCTTTCCATGAGTGGAGTGGAAGTTTCCTCTAGGGAGGGGAAACTTTCGTAGATGCCATGAAAACAGGGAATAAATCAGCCATTTATTGCTGGAGGAGAAGCACGTTTCAGCAAGACACAGAAAAAAAATGGGTATGCTCTGGGCAGAAGGGTGCTCAGAGATTTCAAAGAACAGGAAAGGGGCCAGTGCAGTCAGAGTGTGTGAGTAGATGAGGAGAAGGGAGCCAGGGTCCCGCTTTGTTCTCACAAGCTTCTACCCTCCAGGTTAGCCCCATCCACAGCCTGATTGAAAACTCCTAACTTCTAACAAAGCAGACAAAGTCTGAGGTCATTACCTGCTGGAGGTCAGAACCCAGCACCCAGGCTGCTTTAGTTTGCTTCACTCAACAAGGGTGCCAACCTGTCCCTGGAAGAGGGGCTGGCCATGGTGCCCTGTCAGCAGCTCCTCAAGGACTGTCTCCTGTCTTCTCACCCTGACTCTGCCTCTCCCCTTGCCTCCCTGGGACATCCTACATGTCAAAGACAGGGCAGTACCTTGCTCTAAATCAGTGAGCCTGGTCTGACATGGAGAATGCCTGGAGCCATGAGTTCTGTGGCCACTGAGTTAAGGAAAAAGCCGTAACACCCAGAGGGGTGGATGCAAAGCCCAGCAGTGTGTGTGGAAGGGGTCATGTGAGAAGAGAGAAGCGTAGAGGACAGGAGAGGGGCGCCCAGACAGTGCAGGGCAGGCCCAGGTCCTGGCCGAGGACACCACAGTCTCAGGCAGTCTGCCTCCTGGGGAATTGTGGAGGCTCAATTAGTTGTATAGTACAGCAGTTTACAGCTTACTGGTATTAACTTCTTAGGGGCTCCCCTCGAGGCTTGGTGTTAAAGAATTTGCCTGCCAATGCAGATGTATGTTCAATCCTTGGGTCAGGAAGATCCCATGGAGAAAGAAATAGCAACCAGTCCAGGACTCTTGCCTGGGAAATCCCATGGACAGAGGAGCCTGGTGGACTACAGTCCATAGGGTCACAAAAGACTCAGACATGACTTAGCAACTAAACAACAAGTCCTGGGTTGCAATCCTAACAAGCCTTGAACAAAGGCCTTTTTATTTCAACAAGGTCTGTGTTCTGTGAATTCATGGTTAACATGGACAGCTTTTCTGTCTGCTTCCTGTGTTCTGGACATCATTCCCCAGGAGGCCAAGTTCATATCCTCTTTTTTCCAGGACTTGTCCTGAGCCTTCATTCATGTAAAAGTGCTGCAGCAGATTAATTACACTTAACCTATAGCTTTTTTACAGATTTTTTTTCCCCCTCACACATACTTGCATGGCAATTCTTTGTACCTTTATTTATTTATTTATTTATTTATTTATTTATTTATTTATTTATTTTTCATTTATTTATTTATTTTTCCCATTTATTTTTATTAGTTGGAGGCTAATTACTTTACAATATTGTAGTGGTTTTTGCCATACATTGACATGAATCAGCCATGGATTTACATGTGTTTCCCTTCCCTATCCCCCCTCCCGCCTCCCTTTCCATCCCATCCCTCTGGGTCTTCCCAGTGCACCAGCCCTGAGCACTTGTCTCATGCATCCAACTTGGGCTGGTGATCTGTTTCACCCTTGATAGTATACTTGTTTCAATGCTGTTCTCTCAGAACATCCCACCCTCACCTTCTCCTACAGAGTCTAAAAGCCTGTTCTGTACATCTATATCTCTTTTTCTGTTTTGCATATAAGGTTAACATTACCATCTTTTTAAATTCCACATATATGCGTTAGTATACTGTATTGGTCTTTATCTTTCTGGCTTACTTCACTCTGTATAATGGGCTCCAGTTTCATCCATCTCATTAGAACTGATACAAATGAATTCTTTTTAAGTGGCTGAGTAATATTCCATAGTGTATATGTACCACTGCTTCCTCATCCATTCATCTGCTGATGGGCATCTAGGTTGCTTCCATGTCCTGGCTATTATAAACAGTGCTGCGATGAACATTGGGGTACACGTGTCTCTTTCAGATCTGGTTTCCTTGGTGTGTATGCCCAGGAGTGGGATTGCTGGGTCATATGGTAGTTCTATTTCCAGTTTTTTAAGGAATCTCCACACTGTTCTCCATAGCGGCTGTACTAGTTTGCATTGCCACCAACAGTGTAAGAGGGTTCCCTTTTCTCCACAGCCTCTCCAGCATTTATTGCTTGTAGACTTTTGGATAGCAGCCATTCTAACTGGCATTTAATGGTACCTCATTGAGGTTTTGATTTGCATTTCTCTGATAATGAGTGATGTTGAGCATCTTTTCATGTGTTTGTTAGCCATCTGTATGTATTCTTTGGAGAAATGTCTGTTTAGATCTTTGGCCCATTTTTTGATTGGGTCAGATTTATTTTTCTGGAATTGAGCTGCAGGAGTTGCTTGTATATTTTTGAGATTAATCCTTTGTCTCTTTCTTCATTTGCTATTAGTTTCTCCCATTCTGAATTCTTTCTTTTCACCTTGCTTATAGTTTCCTTTGTTGTGCAAAAGCTTTTAAGTTTCATTAGGTTTTTTTGTTTATTTTTGCTTTTATTTCCAATATTCTGGGAGGTGGGTCATAGAGGATCTTGCTGTGATTTATGTCAGAGAGTGTTTTGCCTCTGTTCTCCTCTAGGAGTTTTGTAGTTTCTGGTCTTACATTTAGATCTTTAATCTATTTTGAGTTTATTTTTGTGTATGGTGTTAGAAGGTGTTCTAGTTTCATTCTTTTACAAGTGGTTGACCAGTTTTCCCAGCACCACTTGTTAAAAGAGGTTGTCTTTTTTCCATTGTATATTCTTGCCTCCTTTGTCGAAGATATGTTGTCCATAGGTATGTGGACTTATCTCTGGGCTTTCTATTCTGTTCCACTGGTCTATATTTCTGTCTTTGTTCCAGTACCATACTGTCTTGATGACTGTGGCTTTGTAGTAGAGCCTGAAGTCAGGCAGGTTGATTCCTCCAGTTCCATTCTTCTTTCTCAAGATTGCTTTGGCTATTCAAGGTTTTTTGTATTTCCATACAAATTGTGAAATTATTTGTTCTAGTTCTGTGAAGAATACCGTTGGTAGCTTGATAGGGATTGCATTGAATCTATAGATTGCTTTGGGTAGTATACTCATTTTCACAATATTGATTCTTCCAATCCATGAACATGGTATATTTCTCCATCTATTTGTGTCCTCTTTGATTTCTTTCACCAGTGTTTTATAGTTTTCTATATATAGGTCTTTTGTTTCTTTAGGTAGATATATTCCTAAGTATTTTATTCTTTTTGTTGCAATGGTGAATGGTATTGTTTCCTTAATTTCTCTTTCTGTTTTCCCATTGTTTGTGTATAGGAATGCAAGGAATGCAAATATAATTATTTCAATAAGACGAGTGTTATTAGAAAAGAAGAAAGATGTTAAGTTGTGCCTGGGGAGCCAGAAACATTCTAACAGAAAAGAGAATATGTCAGACAAGAGGTGAGAATGATTCAAAGTTAATGGAGCAAAATGGGGGAGACAGGCCTAGAAGAAGCTGGCAGATGATGGGAGCACAGCACAACTGGACCAGAGCATGCAGTGAGCTGAGAGGGACAGACATATATTGTCTTCAGGTCCTCATGGGCCAATCTCCAGAGCCCAAACTGTGAAGGACTTAGTTATAACATTAATGCTCATAGTGACCACTGGTTACATGTCAACTGTGCTCTCCGCACTGTACAGAGAGCTTCCCACACTTCAGATGGCACAGTGAGTTATGATTTCTTTATTTTACCTACAGAAGGTTCAGTAAGTTTCCCAAGTGATAGTACTAGGTATTAGCCAATTGCACCCAATCTTAGCCTGTATTGTTTTAAAATCATTTTATTGATTTATTTTGGGGTGTAGTGCATCTTCACTGCTGTGCAAGCTGTTCTCTATCTATGGAAAGAGGGGCTGCTCTATGGTTGTGTGTCTGGGCTTCTCATTGCTGTGGTTCCTCTTGGGGACCATGGGTCCTGGGGCACATGGGCTTCAGTAGCTGCTGGGTGTGTGCTCAACACTTGCAGTTGCCAGGATCTAAGGCACAGACTCAGTAACCAAGGCATATGGGCTTAGTTGCTCTGTAGCATGTGGGATCTTCCTGGACCACGGATGAAACCCATGTTTCCTGCATGGGCATGGGATTGTTTGCCACTGAGCCACCAGGGAAGCCCCAATCCCAAACTCTAAGCCGATATATTTACTTCACCACTTTTTATTGGAGAGTTTCTAAACTATGAGTACTTTCAATTTTATCATTGAGGCCAGGAAGAGCCAAGTAGACACCAATAAGGAAGTAAGGTGATGATTTGCCTTTTAGGAAGATGGCGCTATAAGCAGCATGGAAACCAAGTCAACAGGGGCCAGTGAAGAGGCCAGAAAAGTCATTAAACACCCAGTGAAGGCAGAGATGGTGGCAGCCTGAGTGAAGGCAGTGGAGGAGGGTGGAGATATGGGATGGGTCAGGACCTTACTTAGATCACAGAATCAGCAGATCCTGGTATCCTGCTGAGATTCTTCAGAAACATCATCAAACTCCATGGCAAAATACAAAGCAGAGCACAGGTTTTGCTCCCTGGAATCCACTCCAGACCCAGCATAAAAGGGCCCTTCCCATGGGATCCAGATTCGAGAAGGGTCTGCATGTCACCAACACACAAAGAAAGACATTCCTTCAGCTGCTTCTGTCCCCAAGATCTGGTAGAGAGCACATTGGTAACCTATCACCATTACCCTGAAGAACTGAATCAGGTCCTGGGGAAATGCTGATCTCAGCTCTTCTTGGCCCTTTGTCCTCCAGAAATGAGGGAATGCCATCCAAATCCCGTGAAGGTTCTGGTCTGTGTAGGGCTGGTGTCAAACCCTGCTGTGAAGCAGGGCATTAGAGCAGAGTGCGAGTCCTGCGGCAGGATGAGCGAGGCTGGGCCACGCATTGCACTTTCCTTTTGGCAGAGGGCGAGGGACACCACTCAGCACAGGGTCCCGCCACAAATGCCTGCATCCATTTTCCTGCTTCTGTGTGTCTGGGGTGGTTCCACAAACCCTGGAGTCAGCTTGTCAGTCTCACAGCTGAGTAGGATGAAGAGCAAGAGCTGGCTTTGCCAACCTTTCACATGGCCGCTCCCATTCCTGCCCACGTGCACATCCAGACGGATGGACTGGGGGCTGGGGGGAAAGGCTGCAGCTGTGAGCTGTGAGTGATGCCAGGATTCTTGGCCTTTGGAGGAGAGAATTTGCATCCTGGGCAAGAAAAGCCTTGATCGCTTGGAGCTTTTCTGTAGCCAAGTTTAATTAAAGTATAAAAGGGAAAGAGAAAGCTTCTGACATAGATATCAAAAGGTAGCAGGAAAGATACCCAGCTTTTAGCAAGGTATCTTATACTCTTTAACAAGCTGTTGATCATAGATATAAACACCTCAAGACTGAGAGAGCTGCACCAGGTTTCTCTCCCACAACATACATATCTGTACAAGGGGAGTCATCTCCAGATGAGATGTCACAAATGAGATGATATATTGCATCCATAAAACAATTGACATAAGTCTTGAGGGAATACAGACCTCCAAAGAAGATACGTAGTATTCATTGACATAGCTTAAGAAAAGCATTTCCATGAGTAAGATGTAAGTAAGAAAAAGAAACGATCCTACTGAACACCAAACAGCCATTTTTATTTATTCATGTGGAGATCATTGATATCCCCACTTGATGTATGACTAGTATTGTTTGGCTGGGCAATTAGCACTTCAAGGATTGGAAAAACTTTTTTGATGGAACCAGTTGTCATAGCAACACAGGATCCAAAGGAGCCTCCTACAGGGCTAAATCAAAGGAATTTACTTGTAGAAAATGCTTGTTCTTGCCTTTGGGGAACTCTGGCCTCCCTCAGGATACCTGCCTAGCTGTTAACCCTTTCAGGGCCAAGGACAGTACTGTAGTCTTGATGTCACCAGGGAGCTCCAGGTGTGGATTCCTGAGGTGGTTAACATCTCAGTCTAGGAGACAGTCATCTAGGAATTGGATGACTGGCTTTGTGGTACTTGAGTGAGGATGCTAGTTGGCCATATGCAGTTCTATTTCATCTCAAATATATCCTGTCAAACTTGTTGTTTGCCTCCAAGTCTGAGTGGTGCTTTAGGAATTTGACGGAACATTCTACTTGTTCCTGGCCTAGCAAACAAAAGTTATTCACATGAAATGGACTAAACCACAATCCTGCGGGTCTCTCCATGGCTCTACTGTACTCCCACGTTGCATGGGTCGTTGCCTTCTCCTGCGAACACTGACGGGTTGATCCAAGCTCAGAAGACTGAGAAAAACAGCTTTCTGTCTATGCCCTCCTTTGTAGCCCAGCCCTGCTCAGCTCCTCCCAGGCTTCTGGAAGGTCCAGTTCCTGGAACAAGGTTCACATTCCTGGGAATCCTGGGGTATCTCTGATTCTGTGAAAGAGACTGACTATGCTGTCCTGCCAATAGGATACACAAAAAATCTATTTGAAAATAGTGAGTCTAATAGCACTCTTGGTAGTTTTTTTTTTTAAATGAAATCAATAAACACATTGTATGAAGAAAGTATCATTACAGATACATACAGATATGGATGCATATACCTGGCTGTATTATTCACATAAGCACTGCCTGCCATGCAAAACCCCAAACCTATGTCGTCATTAAGTCCATGGGGATGCTTTGATGACAGTTATACAGAAATCATCATTGTACCTAGACAGGTATAAAGATATGTATTTGTCAAAATAGGAGAATAGAACACAAACTACTTAACAGAGGTGAACTAGTGTCATGATTTAAATGTGGGGGCCATTGACATTCACTCATGATCCTGCCTAGGGACTGGATCAATTTTTGACCTATTTAGGGTTGCTCAGTGGACCAAGTTCTTAGCTTACATAGTCCTCAATCTAAACCAAGCTCTAAGGATTGCTCTTCCTTGTTCACTGGGGGAGTGGGAAGGGCCCACACTCCTGTTCCCACTGCTCCCCTCCGTGAACTGGAGTGCGAATCTAGATGGGCCTCTGACCACACACATCGCTGGGTTACATCACGCCGGTTTGGCCGGCCTTCGGTTCTCACAGACTGGCACTCTTGCTGCTGCTTCTCGAAGTGTCCTAGAGAAGAAGACATCGGATTCCACATTAGATCAGCTTCTTTGACTGGCGACGGCACAACAGCCACAACAACTGGGATGGATAAACACAGAAGTTGGTTTCCTTCGGACTATGGAGCGTGCGTGTGCGTGGGGGGGAGTTGGGGGGTGGGGGACGTGCAAATCGGTCGTCCGACCTGGGTATAGGGGCGAAAGACTAATCGAACCATCTAGTAGCTGGTTCCCTCCGAAGTTTCCCTCAGGATAGCTGGCGCTCTCGCAACGAAACCCACGCAGTTTTATCCGGTAAAGCGAATGATTAGAGGTCTTGGGGCCGAAACGATCTCAACCTATTCTCAAACTTTAAATGGGTAAGAAGCCCGGCTCGCTGGCGTGGAGCCGGGCGTGGAATGCGAGTGCCTAGTGGGCCACTTTTGGTAAGCAGAACTGGCGCTGCGGGATGAACCGAACGCCGGGTTAAGGCGCCCGATGCCGACGCTCATCAGACCCCAGAAAAGGTGTTGGTTGATATAGACAGCAGGACGGTGGCCATGGAAGTCGGAATCCGCTAAGGAGTGTGTAACAACTCACCTGCCGAATCAACTAGCCCTGAAAATGGATGGCGCTGGAGCGTCGGGCCCATACCCGGCCGTCGCCGGCAGTCGGAGAGGCGCGAGAGGGACGGGAGCCCCGGGCGGGGGGACGGGGCGGGCGGCGTGGAGACGGGGCCGGCGGGGAGGGGACACCCTCCCCCCCC